>NC_058520.1:336491101-336792018 GCF_904849725.1 Hordeum vulgare subsp. vulgare | reverse complement strand
ATTGAGAAGCGCCCAACCAAGGAACGAATACCATCATAAGTGAACATTAAACATAACTAACACCGAATAATGCAACACAATTAGGATGTAATTTTATAGCATAATTATTGACTTCATGTGCATGCATACGGAATCACAAATCGTAGCACCAATATTCTTACTAATGCATAATTACTCATCAACATAACTCACATATCACTATCTTCATATCACAAACTATTGCAAAGAATCAATTTTAACATCCAAGGATCTTCATGAAAGCTTTTATTATATCTCCCCTGGATATCTACCACTTTGGTACTAGTTTTATTTAATGAAAATTTCCATTTCAAATAACAAGCTTTCAAACAAAGATAAGTGAAGACGAGTCGTAGCAAGCTACAAGGACTCCATTACACCACGTGACATTTCCCCGTAGGGACACACACAACAGCTAAGAAGGATACATGCCGGTCAACCAATGTGTCCGGAGCAGTAGCGAACTACCAAGGCTCGGTGGAATCACAAAGGGGCATTTCTCTGTATAGAGAGATACTAAGGGCATACGACTAGGTGTCGAATCCCATACATATCACACTGCATCACACGTACGCATGACATACTAGATATGCATAGATACAACAATGGCATCATAGCATAACCATACAACATCACGACATTTATTTAGAAGACTCAGAAGAGTCTTGCATAATATGTTCATACAAGCAGGGGTCACACGACCCGACACTCAAAGTCATAGAAACAGAGTCATACAAACCAATGGAAGCATAAAAGCTGTCTGAGTACATATAGTTGAAAGGATAAGGCATAAAGCCTGACTATCTACAGACCCCTTCTGAAAGGGGCCAGGTCATAGCTGGGACACCAGCTACTCGTCATCATGGATGTTTAGAAAGAACCCACCTGTTGGCTCGTGGGTATCCTCTGCAACAATTATTAAGCAAACATGAGTACAAGAGTAGTTAGTAATACTTTGGAAAACATCTATCTATTCATGCTCAGGTATCAATAAAGGGGGTTGTGGTGTTTCATGCAGCAAGCCAGCTTTGACTCTTGGCTAGACTAAACTACAATTTCAAATAGTTTTAACAACTTTGATAAGTCGTACATGAGTCCACTACCACCACAACAATACACTCTCATGAACTCCTTTCCGTCTCCCTACGGAAATGCCATACATGATACTCACACTTATCTTGATACTTTTATGAGTAGCCATTAAAGTAATCAATGAACAACATATGTCTCCAAGTAGTCCTTATCCACGGACGCGACTATTCGAATAGATAATGACTCTGCAGGGGTGTACTTCTTCACACACGCTCTCGCCACTTATCGCTATGTGCACGTCATGCACCTCGGCAACCTTCAAGCGGAAACCCAGCGAGGGAGTCGACCACGACCATTAACCACGTTAATACCTAGTCCAGGTTTATCGCTATTTTAGAGTAACCCGCATAGAAGTCCGGCCGAGGTTTCCGCCACGGCCACAAACGATGTGCGCAGGGTTCCCAAGCCCACCATCCGGGTGCCACTTGGTACACCGTGCCACTGTCTACCACATCATAGCCCACCTCCAAGGTCAGCACTATGCACGGCCTCCAGCATGACTATAAACACCAGAAACTACTTACAACTCCTCGAACGAGTACTAGGCGATTAATAAGTCGACCGGGGTCATATTTTAGGGCCGAGCATGTGGTAGTAACTTGTCTTGGATTACATACACGGAACCCAGTTCCTAAGGACGGTTCCAATGAAACAACCCGCCATGTACTCCAACATAGTCTTTCATCGGTACCTTTACCAAATCAGGTTCCTCACTTATCCTTTGTCACTAGAACACATTCATCCATTCATGTTCATCACCCAAATGAAATAGACCTGACACTACTCTAGGCATAGCAAGCATAGCAGGAAATAGCACAACATGGCTCAAGCAACTACCAGGTATGCTAGGTTGCAAGGTTTGGCTATTTACTGTGACAATGATAGGTCATGCAAAGGAATAGGTTCAGCTACCGAAGTAAAGAATTTGAAATATTTTGTCCTAATGCAATAAGTGGGAGCAGGAGCAAGAAGATGGGATTATATCGGGATGATCAAAAGGGTGCTTGCCTTATTGCTCAGCAGAGGGATTAAATCCGCCAAACGGGTATTCGGACGTATCCGGAAGGGAAGAGCCTACCGAAATAATAAAAATCAAGCAATAACTTCATATGCAACAATATGATGCATGAGCATGGCATGAAATGAATTGTAACATGAGTTGATGTGGCTATCAAACTTTTAGGATGATGCTGATTTGAATTCAAATTCAAGTATTAATTGAAATAATATATTTATCATATTCATTTAATTGATTTGACCTGGTGCTGTTTCATAACTTTTTTTTTCATGCATGAAAGTAGCACCATTGTGTTCATTGAATTTTTTTGATCAATTTGCATATATTATTTGTCAAATTTGGAGTTATAAACAATTTTCTATGAATTTCCAAAGTTTTAGCATTTGTGGAATTATATTAAATAAGAAATATAGTTACTACATCAGCATGACATGAGCAGGTCCAACTGGCCGTTGAAAGTCAAACCTAACCAGTGGGACCCACTCGTGAGTGACTCAGGCCAGATTTTAGTTAATCTTTAAGTTAATTAGTTAATTAAGAGGGGCTGGCCCACATGTCAGTGTCTATTTAGGGATTTAGTTAACTAATTATTTTTATTAAGCTAAACTTAATTAGCCAGGGGGCTGATCCCACTTGCCAGTGACTCTGGGGAGTCAACCCCACCGGCGATGAGGTGGATCTCACCGGCGATGAGGCTCCGGCGACCACAAGGACGGCAGAGGGCATCGGGTTTTCATCTCCGGCGACCAAAAGGACGGCGGAGTGGCTCAAACGATCGGTCACTCGATCACGAGCAAGATGGAGCAAGTCTCGGGGACTGAGGTGACCGGAATTGACGCCGGCGACGAGCTCGGCGGCTGTCGGAGCTCAGCCATCGTCGAGGTCATCGAAACCGAGTGCAAATCGTGCAGGGTTGGGATCCTAGAACATCTACGCGGCGAGCTGGAGCTGATGGAGGCCTTAGATGGACCAGCCAATCACCATAGGGTCACCGGCGACGAGCTGCAATGGCGGACCTTGTCAGGATCCTGTGGAATCAGATGCTAGGGCACGGGATCGAGGGGGAAACAAGGGGGAAAGCACCCTGAGTTCACACGGAGTGTAGAGACGTTGTAAGAGGGCTCGGGGATGGCCTAGAGAGGGAGAACGGCGACGGTGAACGGCGGTGATCCGAGGAAGAAGATGATGGCGTCGGGGCGATGGACGACTTGAGAGCTTGCGTGGCTTGCTGGATAGCTTCAGGGAGTCATGGCGAGTCTTCTGCGCGGCTCAGGTGAGAGAGAGAGAGGGGTTGGAGCGACGGCGAGCTCGAGCTCGAGCTCGGCTCTAATGGCGGCCGAGAGGGACATGGAGGAGAGCACGAATAGGGAGAGGATGAGGACGGGAATGGGTTCCTGGGAGGATTATCTCCCTTGCCAGCGTGATGGAGGGGCGAGGAAGGCACGCAGGTGCGTCGCCTCGCCGGAACGAGCGGCGGCCACCTCATGCTGCTCGCTGGCACGAGGTAGACGATAGGAGGGGGAGTTGTGCTGGGCCTGAGCGACACGTAACTCTCTTCCACTTTTTTTTCATTTCTATTTCTGTTTTATTCTTTCTGATATTTGATTCATTTTATTTTTGGCTCCTAACTACTTCTAAAATAGGGGAAACAAAGTTGGGCTGTTATTTGAAATATTTCCGAACCCTCATAAAGTTTTCAACATTTTATGAAACTCTGAAATATTTAAAATCACATATTTGGGTGATTTCAGTATCTTTATGAATAAAATAAAATATCAGCACAATCTTGCTATTCATAAAAGGGTTAGCTAGGGATGTGACAACTCACCCCCACTCAAAAGAATCTCGTCCCGAGATTTGGAAGTCGTCGGGAATAGCGCGGGATACTCAAATCGAAGATGGTCCTCTCTTTCCCATGTTGCCTCTTTTTCAGAATGGTTTGACCATTCAACTTTAAGAAACTTGAGGTTTCTGCGTCGAGTGGTACGCTCGGCTTGATCAAGAATACGGACAGGGTATTCTCGGTATGAAAGGTTATCTTGGAGATCAAGCGTTTCGTGGTCCACTTCACAGATAGGATCCGAAAAGCAACGTCTGAGTTGCGAGACGTGGAAAACATCATGAACCTTGGAAAGATGCGTAGGAAGTTCCAACTGGTAGGCAACTTCTCCTCGTTTGGCAAGAATGCGAAAAGGACCAATGTAACGAGGAGCCAATTTTCCCTTGATACCGAAACGATGAGGACCCTTCAAAGGTGTAACCCGAAGGTAAGCCTTCTCGTCAACTTCAAAGGTCATAGTCTTATCATGACGATCATATTGGCTCCTTTGACGAGACTGGGCGGTTTTCAACTTTTCACGAATAATGCGAACTTGCTCTTATGCTTCCTGGATCATACCCGGACCAAAGAGTTGCCTCTCTACGGTTTCTGACCAATGAAGAGGTGTTCGACATCTTCGTCCATAGAGAACTTCAAAAGGGGCTTTGCCCAAGCTTGATAGATAACTATTGTTATAAGAAAATTCGGCGAATGGAAGGCACTTCTCCGAATTCATACCAAACCATATAACACAAGCTGGGAACATATTCTCTAGAATTTGATTCACTCTTTCTACTTGACCACTTGATTGCGGATGGAAAGCGGTGCTAAAAGATAGGTGAGTCCCCATGGCATTCTGAAAACTTTCCTAGAAGCGAGAAGTAAAAATACTCCCACGATCCGAGTTAATCTCCACAGGAACACCATGAAGAGACACTATTCGAGAGATATATAACTGTGCTAGCTGGCTAGCTATTATACTCTCATGAACTGGAAGAAAATGAGCTACTTTGGAAAGACGGTCAATGACCACAAAGATAGCATTATTTCCTTTCTTGGTCTTGGGAAATCCAGTGATGAAATCCATACTGACTTTATCCCATTTCCATTCAGGAATAGCTAAAGGTTGAAGGGTGCCAGCAGGCCATTAATGTTCTGCCTTAATTCGATGACAAACGTCGCAGTTAGCAATGAACTGAGCAATTTCTCTCTTCATCATAGTCCACCAAAACCTCTGGCGTAGGTCCTGATACATCTTAGTACTACCAGGATGAATTGTGAGAGGAGAATCATGAGCCTCCTTAAGGATCAACTGCCTCAGATGTGGATTCTTAGGAACACTAATCGGTTCTGGAAAAACACAACATCTTGATCATTCATGGAGAATTCTTTAGTGTTTCCGCTAATGATATTCTCCTTGATATGTGATATACCCTTATCACGCCTTTGGCCAGCTATGATTTGATCCCTAAGAGTAGGTTTCGCCACCAGGGTAGAAAGGAATCCTTGAGGAACAATGTGGAGGTTTAACTTCCAAAATTCCTCATAGAGATGTGGTTGACCTCGTTGTAGCATCAGATTGTTACAATAAGATTTACGACTTAGTGCATCAGCCATAACATTGGCCTTCCCCGGGGTGTAAGTTATCCCTAAGTCATAATATGAGATCAACTCAACCCACCGTATTTGCCTGAGATTCAAATCTAGCTGGGTGAAGATATATTTCAGACTTTGGTGATCAGTGAATATTTCGCAACGATTACCAAGAAGGTAATGTCGCCAGGTTTTAAGTGCATGGACTACAGCTGCAAGCTCAAGATCATGTGTGGGATAATTATCCTCATGTGGACGCAACTGTTGAGATGCATATGCAATCACATGACGATCCTGCATGAGAATGCAACCTAATCCTTGTCGTGAGGTGTCGCAATAGATAACAAAGTCCTTAGAAAAATCTGGTGGTAGCAACACAGGTGCGGAAGTCAGGCGACTTTTCAGTTCATGAAAGCTACATTCACACTGGGTGTCCACTCGAACTTTTTTATCTTTCTTGAGGAGTTTAGTTAGATACTTTGCAACTTTGGTGAAATTCTCGACAAAGCTATGCTACTGCAACAAAAGACCTTCCAACGGCGCTAGAAATAAGCGTGTTGACGGGAGACTATGCTTGTCTTGATACTCCTCAGCAACGGCGCCCGGAATCCTTCTGCTACGGCTACGCCTTTAGGGACTTACTTGGAAAATATGCAAAGGATTCCCCCGTGGCCTTGGAGCCTTGCGTTGGTGTTCCCTCGAAGCGGAAAGGGTGATGTAGCACAACAGTGGTAAGTATTTCCCTCAGTTTTGAGAACCAAGGTATCGATCCAGTGAAGGATTGCGTCAAGTCACAAGTACCTGCACAAACACAAAGAGCTTGCACCCAACGCTATGAAGGGGTTGTCAATCCCTTATAGATTGCTTGTAAAGTGAGAACTGCAAGCAAAAAGGAAACAAAGTAAAGTAAAAGTGAAAGTGGAAACGATAGTTGTGAATAGACCCGGGGGCCGTAGTGTTCACTAGTGGCTTCTCTCATGAAAGCAAGTAGACGGTGGGTGAACGAATTACTGTCGAGCAATTGATAGAACTGCGCAAAGTCGTGACGTTATCTAAGGCAATGATTATATCTATAGGCATCACGTCCAAAACAAGTAGACCGATACTTTCTGCATCTGCTACTACTAGTTGAATGCCCGTACGTTGTCACGGGCCAACAAATAGATCTGTCGCAAGCCCATTTCACATTGATGCTTTAGTCATTCTGCCATTTGTTACCATGCTATAAATTAGCTTTCTCCTAGTTCATAAAATTGTCCTACTCATTCACATCGTCCCTAACATACAAGCTTATATCCATCATCCCGAACCTATGGACTAACAAATGAATATATCATGAGTAGCTCGGCATTAGCTATTCATACATTACATCACTGCCTTCTGCCCAAGTTGCAAATTGTTATAGCCATTTCCATCGTACCTACTTCTAATGGATTGCAGCATTTGTCATCTTTTTTTCACAAAAGCATTTGTCATCCACTCCCTCAAAGTTATGACAAAGTCAACAATTCCTAAAACAATTTAGCAATGTCATACATCACAATCCCAAAGTCCTCTCCCTATCTTAGCCTTGCATGAGAGCTCATAGTTTCACTCGTATGAACCCTCCTACCTCAAGATTAGACTAAAGACATTGATGATGAGAATTATGTATTTATCCACAACATAGTTAATTAAAATATAAGAACTGTGATTGCCTTTGCAGTAAAATAACACACCAAATAATTTGCCTACATGTCGCACTTGGGTCCCATTTATCAGCGTGGAGAAATACATGACTCTGAACTAAAAAAAACTATCTCACACTATGACATATGGGTCCCCCTTGTCAGCAAATGAGAGAAAAGGAAAGAAAAAGGTAAAGACAGTAGTTATTGTCCAATCAGGAGATATGACGCTTCCATACTCAACCATGGTAAAAAACAATAGTAAAACGTTTTGCACCGAGTAGATCAGCAAACAAGGGCAAGTCTGTAGCCATTCACCTTGTGCATTTCAAATTCAAACAGTTTTTGTGTGGCACGATCTTCATTATTACAAGGAATCCTATAGCACGCGGAGGTCTACACTGCCTCCGGAAACAATGATCCCTATCTTGCTGCTCTCATGCCAAGGAGAGCTCTGCTTGAACTCGTCGGAGAGGGTAGCGGCAAGGCCAATGGCTCCCGCTAGGCTCCACGGCCACCTTCAGCGTCTCTTAGCACATCTTCATGGCGTTCACAATGGCATTGTCATCCACGACGATGACATCGTCCACCAAGTCCCTCACCACCGACCTAGAAATTTAAATTTAAAGAATAAATGTAAGAAAGATTTGAAGACATATGGTTGTTCTGTACACTCGCATAAGCATTAACAGTATTGCAAAACATATCAGGACATTCATGTCAAATAGATTTTAGAGAAATAAACTATCCAGTTATCATTGATGTTCACATGAAAAATCTTTAAAAGAAGTGGAAAAAGGTGAGCATTTTAGTACGATTCCAGGACAGCAATGCACATGCAGTAAATGATTGAATATATTTGCTTTACCATGTCAAGTCACCGAGAAAAGCTCGTAGTCCATCAACAATGGTGTTGGTCGCAGGCAGTTTGATGATTCTTCCAGCAGCCTTCGACTGGGCTAAATCATTAGCACCCTTCGGCTCTGCTGCCAGAATACGTATCGAGGGGTTTATGGCATTTGCAGCCAGTGCCACACCATAAATTAAACCACCACCTGTAGTTCAACCAAAAATATTTGTCAAGTGACAAATTAGAACAGACTTCCTCATAGAAAAAGGACTATTTACAACAGGGATAAACTAAGAGAGTACATACCACTAATTGGAACAATTATTGTGTCGATCTTTGGGACTTGCTCCAAAAGTTCAAGGCATACTGTACCCTGACCACTAAGAAAATATCAAACAAAATGTATCAGGCTTTTTGTGGAAAAAATGATTGATACTCTTTTAGAGTAAAACGGTAAAACAATAAAATGCAGAAGGTTGTGTTGCTGGTTGAAACGAGTAAAGATTCATGAAATCGTAAATTTTAGATAAAGACACTGCTAATATGATGGCGTGCCACTAATCTAGTAACTCCAAAGGGCTAAGTAAGTAATCATATTTTGTTGATTGCAAGCATGCCATCGACCATATGACTGACGTGACTACATGAGCAAACACGTTCTTGTTCTTTTGGCATAGCGAGTGCAAATATAAAAGCACTATATCAAATAGAAAGCTGAAAGAAATTGCAAAAATAGAATAACTTACACAAGCAAGTTAGAGCCTATGCCTACAACGCCTAGACGCTCTCAGGCGTTAATTATCGAACATCAAATCAACTACATATGAACTGAAGCATCCGGTGCTAACTCTGGCAGCGGTGGCTACATGGCGCCGGGAAATTATCTCTGGGGTAGAGAAACGGCTAGAATTCAGATCCTAGCACCGATCCTTAGCGCCTCCATTGTAGATGCCCTAAACTACATAATCTATAGCCCTTATAGAAGCCTAGTAAATAATCACAATCACTATGAGCTATATGTATGACAAAGCATAATTTATAGTAGTAAGAAGATGTCTTCATTCAATACATGGATTGGTCATAACAGGTCACATGGATTGGTCATAACAGGTCACATTGTGATAGCCTATAATTTGAACTGAAATCTTTGCTTCCACTTAAGTGTAAGCACAAGGGCATATACCATATAATGGTTATTCATCGGATGTAAGTCCGCATCCTATATATTAGCCATATACTACAGTTTTTTCTGCTAATGTACAATATATCAAGGTCCTTCTGACGAAAATATTATGCAGTTGTCTTTGATCAGTAGAAGTTACAAACAACAACATCAGAAGCAACCAAGCAACCATGAACAAACACGAGAAAAGAACTCACGTAATTTGGACTTGTTGTTCGCTTCATGCTTTGGTCCTGCCTGTGAATAAGAATCGTAAACTCAGTAGGGCAATTTCCACAAGAACCTGTGGTGCCATGCACCAATCAAGAAATAGACAGGCTACAAAAATTGTAATGAACAAGGGTAGCCAAGATTTATATTGAAAGGAGAATTCCAGTCTACATCAAACAAAGCCTTTATTTAACAGAAAATAAGATCAAAGCATTTATGATGGTAGGAGGATTCCATATGGTTGGCCTCATCAGATATAGAGGCATGGGGCCGTGGTCGACGAAGATGTGACCATGAAGACAAAGACCGTTGGACTACTATAACGCAGGGCAACAATGAAAGGGAGGATGACCAGTGTGCACGTCGCCGTCGCCGCCGTTGTTGTAGCCCTCCATCATAGGCTTCGGTAGATAAGTTGCATGCTAGAACTTTTAATCAACGAAACATACTCCATGCTGCTGACGCTCCTTCAATACCAGCAGAAGCAAGCACCCACAGCTCTGCTTACGATGGTGACAACGACATGCACGGGGAGGACAGGTGGTGGTGCCGCCTATGGCGTTGTCTAGCCAGGGATGTATAGGTCGCTCCTCGGCAACGACTTGTAAGGCAACCTAGTATGGTTTCTCATACTTGTGCAAGAATTCATAGACAAATGCTAATAATCAAGGAAATTTTAGAACTAAATACCTTGAGGCGAACAATCAATCAAGCACAAACACATATTAGGAGATAGTAGGAGCACGCCAAATTTTGCAATCATGCATTAGATTCACCTCATTATACATGTTTTCTTCTCCCTATTGTTCATCACAGAAAACTGCACATGGATTTATAGTGACACAACCCAAACCAGTGAAAACCATTAACTTTTTGCAAAGAGCCCAAAAAGGCCAAGATAGATTTCTAAATTGTAGAATCTACTTTCAAAGTAACCAATGGAGGAACAAACACACATCGGTGTTCAGTGTATATGTGTGATCATACACGCTAGTTCACCGTTGCCACGGCAAGATGAACGTCGGACACGACAGCTTACGGACAAACCTGGAAAATAATTTAGAAACACGAGTGTAAGATAATATACATGCGTAAATGAAACTAAAACTGCCCTTAGGAATTTTTTTTCAATCATAGGAAGTGTCGTTATGTTCTCCAAGATAATTGCTATCAATCAGTCCGATGAATCAGTCAATCTTTAGATGCTCCAGATTGCAGACCAGTGGTCATATTTGGATGCTCCAAATCCCAGACCGACAAGAGTACCAAAAGTGGACAAAGGAGTCAAAGACCTTGGAAATGAGTATGCGAGGCCGATCAAAACTAGCCGTGATGGCTCTTGCTCCCAATATTCGTTATCTGAAATTGAACAAGCAATTAACATTCATAAACAGTACACAAAGGTGTTCTAGTATCAGTTGAGAAATTGTCAAACATTCATAAACACTACATAAGGGTCAACACCGGACGAAGATGTGGATTAAATTTGAAGAAGGTAAAGTAACGGCCATACACTTAAAAATTGCAGGGCGGGTGCAGCTTCAAGGATAAAC
This sequence comes from Hordeum vulgare subsp. vulgare, assembly GCF_904849725.1. Taxonomy (NCBI): domain Eukaryota; kingdom Viridiplantae; phylum Streptophyta; class Magnoliopsida; order Poales; family Poaceae; genus Hordeum; species Hordeum vulgare. The sequence goes on along the minus strand of NC_058520.1, from coordinate 336,781,015 downwards.
AGGGTCCAGCTCAGATCACACTAAGGGAAGACACCCAAAAGAGACACACCAGTCAGGTTTCTGAATATAGCAGTGAGCTGCTTGGGATGTTCCGGTTGAATCCAAATCTGTAGCAAGTATAATAACACTATAGACAGCTAACGTTAGCAAAGGAGAAGAATAACATACGATATTTAATGCAAGTTAAACTCATGAAACAAATAGATAATTAACTTAATTACAATTTGGCTTGCAAAATGGAGATGCAATTTCCACGGGTTTGTTACACTCGTTGACAAGCACTCATTGAGCAGGAATGGTGCCTGCCACACCTTGGCCTGACAAGTGAAGGTCACATCACAAAGCTCTGGAACATAGCCAAACCGCACCGGAGGGTTCTCGAAGCGCCAACAAAAGGACGTCACTTGCCTAAGCTTGGGGACAGAAACGAGCTCGATCCACTTGCGCCCAAAGTTGATGAACTTGAGCTCCTGGAGCCCTGAGCACGGCGTATCGATCTTGAGCACGGAGTGCTCAACCATCCAGCGGGAGCTCAGGGTGAGCTGCTTGAGCCCATCACAAGCGTTAATGAGGTCGGTGATGTCGGAGTCCCCGAATGCAAGGCCCTTGAGGTATAGCCTTGTGAGCCAGCGGAAGGCGACCTGGTAGGCGCGGGAGAAGGACATGAATTGGTGTCCAAACACGGCGATCAGCGGGACAGTGTATTGTGCGGGCGGCTGAGATATTTGTAAGGCGAGGCCACTAGTATTTCCACGGCTGACGACATCCGATGGAGCTCAGGTGAGGGTAAAATAGGAAGAAGCTGAGGTCGAGGGTCTTGATGGAACGACTTCGCTGGCAGTCGCAGTCGCGCTCAGCCGGAGGACACACAAACAACAAAGCGCTCGTGAACGCGTCCATGGTGTCGAGCACAGTGGCGCCATGGAAATGGCGGGCATCGAGTTCCAGGCGCGAGAGCCGGTGGGGGAGGTGCCGCCAGCGCGTGGAGACTGCGCCGACACGGACCGCGTCGCGCACGTCCAGGCGCTCGAGGATTGCGAGGAGGAGGTCGTCGGTGAGCGCGCTGATTATGTCCTCATCTTGGGCGACGTTGCGCTTGAGCGGCGGCGACTCCATGGTCGGGATTGGGAGGCCGGTTGATGGACTGAAACCCTAGTTAGAACAAATCAAACTCCGGGGAAGCCTCTGCTTCCCACCTCCGGCGTGGATCTGGACTGGACTGGGCGCGTGGCCAGATGGATGGATGGATCCAACTCCGGCCGCCGCCGCCTCCTCCTCCTCCTCCTCTTGGATCCACCTCCGGCGCGCAGCTGCTAGCGACTGGGATGCATGATCAGATTGGATTTGGTGGTTGGTTGGATCGTTGGAGCATTGGATCGGTGTTGGACTAGATTTGTGGGAGTGCGTGGATTGTTCCTCTCGGCGGATGGAATGGGGAGGATTTTTCCTCTCCGTGGCGGCTGGATTGGATTTGATTGGACCGATGAGTGGGACGACATGATTGGACTAATGAGTGGGACGATAGGGGAGGAGGGCACCGAAGGCAGACGGCGGCGGCGAGAGAGAGATAAAGAGAGAGATGTGATCGGGAGGTAGAGGTTGCACGAGGCCAGGCATAACGGGTGTTCGTGGGTGGTGGTTTTTCTTCCTTTTTCGGTTTTCTTTAGAGCGGGACTCGAGGCCTAGTGAGTCGTGCTGGAATTGAGGGTTTTTTATTGAACTAATCGGCTGGTTTATCGCCTCGTTTATGGAGGGATTGAAAAAATCGGTGGAAGGGTGGAAAGGCTAGCGGTAGGAGGGGATCGCTCGAGGTCGAACCATCACGACGACGGCAGATTCCCCTTTAATAGTAGAGATTACTCCACACGTCGACCGCTATCCAGCATGCATCAAGTGTATGAAGTTCATGAGAACATAGTAACGCCTTAAGCAAGATGGCATGATGTATATGGACAATCTCATATCTACGATAAAAGCCCATCTTGTTACCATTGATGGCAACAACACGATGCGTGCCTTGCTGCCCCTTCTGTCACTCGAAAGGTCACCATACGGTATGAACCCAAAACCAAGCACTTCTCCCATTGCAAGAATCATAGATCTAGTTTGCCAAACAAAACCCAAGACTCGGAGAGACTTACAAGGATATCAAATCATGTATATAAGAAATCAGCAAAGACTCAAATATAATTCATAGATAATCTGATCACAAATCCACAATTCATCGGATCTCGACAAACACACCGCCAATGAGGATTACATCGGATAGATCTCCATGAAGATCATGGAGAACTTTGTATTGAAGATCCAAGAGAGAGAAGAAGCCATCTAGCTACTAACTATGGACCCGTAGGTCTGAAGTGAACTAATCACGAGTCATTGGAGAGGCGATGATGTTGATGTAGAAGCCCTCCAACTCCAAAGTCCCCTCCGGCAGGGCACTGGGAAGGGTCTCCAGATGAGATCTCGCGGAAACGGAAGCTTGCGTCGATGAAAAAGTGTTTTCGTGGATAACCTTATTTTTTTCTGGATTTTAGGGAATATATAGGCGAAAGAGCTAGGGCAGGGGGCTCCAGGGACGCAACAAGCCTGGTAGCCGCCACCCCCCTGGTGGAGGCTACATGGCTTGTGGGCCCCCTGTGGCTCTCCTGCCTTGGCCCTCAAGTCCCCTGATCTTTTTCCGTTCTGGAAAAATTTATTTCGGGAATTTTATTCCGTTTGGACTCCGTTCCAAAATTAGATCTGAAAATAGTCAAAGACACACAAAAAACAGGAACTGGCACTTGGCACTGAATTAATAAGTTAGTCCCAAAAAAGATATAAAAGGTACATAAAACATCCAAAGTTGACAAGATAACAACATGAAACCGTCAAAAATTATAGATACTTTTGAGACGTAGCAAGCATCCCCAAGCTTAACTCCTGCTCGTCCTCGAGTAGGGAAGTGATAAAGAATGAATTTTTGATGCTTTCGTGCTACCTAGCATAGATGTCCTTTGTAACTCCTCTTATGTTACGTGAATGTTCAGATCCATTAGATTCAAAACAATAGTTTGCTATTGATGTGGAGACAATAATACTTCAAGCAAACTAGCAAGGTAATCATGAACTTTCAAAATAACTAGGCCAAAAGAAAGTTATCCCTACAAAATCATATAACCTGGCTATGCTCTATCATCCTTGCACAACGAATTTAAATCCTGCACAACCCCGGTATTGGCCAAGTAATTGTTTTCACACCTTTACTTTCTCAAACCTTTTCAACTCTCACGCAATACATGAGCGTGAGCCATGGTTTTAGCACTATAAGTGGAATGGAGTGTGGTGGATGTTGCAAGGCAAACAAGGAGAAGATGGTCACATTAACTAGGCATATCAATGAACTATGGAGATGCTCATCAATAGATATCAATGTGAATGAGTAGGGATTGCCATTCAAATGATGCACTAGAGCTAAGAGTAAGTGAAAGCTCTTAAAGAAAACTAGTGGGTGTGCATCCAACTTGCTTGCTCACGAAGACCTAAGGCAAATTTGAGGAAGCCTATCATTGGAATATACCAGTCAAGTTATATAATGAAAATTTCCCACTAGCTGTATGGTGGTGACAAAATGAGAGACTCTCAATCATGAAGATCATGGTGCTTAATAAGCACATGTGTGGAAGGATAGTAGCATTGTCCCTTCTCTCTTTTTCTCTCATTTTTTTGGTGGGCTCTTTGGCCTCTTTTTTAAAAAAAATTGGTGGGCATCTTTGGCCTCTTTTTGTATATGGGCTTCGCTGGCCTCTTTTATTTCCTCACATGGGACAATTCTCCATCAATGATGATCATCACACTTACAACTCAAAACTTAGTAGAATGATGACTCTATATGGAATGCCTTCGGTAGTGTACCGTGACAATGATCTAGCATGGCATAGAAATCAATGGAAACATCATGCTAGCTATCTTACGATCATGCAATGGCAATGTAGAAGTGGTGGCACATGTCATGGTGGTAGTTGCATGGAAATACATCTTGGAATGACTTTGAAAAAGCCATAGTAGGTAGGTATGGTGGCTGTTTTCAGGGAGGCTAATGGTGGGTTTTGTGCACCGGCGAAAGTTGCACGACACTAAGAAGATAGTGATGGTGGAAGGTGAAAGTGCATCTAAACCATGGACTCAACATTAGTCATGAAGAACTCATATACTTGTTGCAAAAATTTTAGTAGTAATCGAAACAAAGCATTCAACGCATACTCCTAGGGGAAGGGTTGGTAGGTATAAACCATCGCGCGATCCCGACCGCCACACAAAGGATGACAATCAGTAGACTAATCATGCTCAGACTTCATCACATAGAGGTTCACCATACGGGCATGCTACGGGAAACACTAACTTCAACACAAGTATTTCTAGATCCACAACACCTTACTAGCATAACTTCAATATTACCACAACCACAACTCAAAACTGATTGAGATGAATCAAACTTCTCTAACTATTCAATGCACATGGAGATGGAAGTTTTCATATCCCTTTGGATAACTACCCCTTTTGAGACTACTTTCAAAGCATAGATCAACTACCAAGCCACGCACCGCTGTGCTCTAAAAGATACAAGTGAAGCACATAGAACAAAAGCAACTAGCTCAAAAGATATAAGTGAAGCACATGTGAGCTGAATTGTCTAACCAAAGGATATAAGTGAAGCTCGACAAAATCACGGTGAGTGCATGTATCTCTCTCTAGGTGTGCAGCAAAGGAAGATTGTGAGACAACAAAAATAAAAGACTCCTACGATACAAGACGCTCCAAGCAAAACACATAACATGTGGTGAATAAAAATATAGTCCCAAGTAACGTTACCGATGGATTGAAGACAAAAGAGGGGATGCCTTCCCGGTGCATCCCCAAGCTTAGGCTTTTACGACATCCTTGAATCAACTTGGGGTGCCTTGGGCATCCCCAATCTTGAGCTCTTGCCACTCTTTATCTTTTTGTCCATAAGAACTTCACCCAAAACATGAAATCTTCACAACACGAAAATTAAACAGAAACTCGTGATAACATTAGTATAAGAAAGCAAACCACCACTTCCTTAGGTACTGTAGCAAACTTAAATTCTACTCATGTTGATGTTGGGTTACTGTATTTTCAATCTTCCACGGATAATACCCCCCGATACTATCCATAGTTTCATCAAAATAAGCAACCAACTCAACAAAAATAGAATATGTTAACAGCAGACCAGTCTGTAGCAATCTGTATACTTTGTATACTTCTGGTACTTCAAAACTTCTGAAACATTACGACAGTCTGAAGAATTTGCATAGCAATCAGTGGAAAAAAGAATCAATTCAAAAGCTCTTACATAAAAAAAAATTCTTTTCGTGAGCAGAAAGTTTCTGTCTTTTCCAGCATGACCAAACGATCATCCCCAAGACTAATCATAACGGTTTTACTTGGCACAAACGCAAAAGAAACATAGAAAACACAATCATAACAGAATTATGAAAGTGTGGAAAACAAAAAACAGAAAGAAAAAGGATAGATTCATTGGGTTGCCTCCCAACAAGCGCTATTGTTTAACGCCCTTAGCTAGGCAAAAGGTGATGGAATCACGTATAGTCATCTTTGGTGCTCAAACCATAAGTATCCCTCATCATAGATTCATAAGGCAATCTTATTTTCTTTCTAGGAAAATTCTCCATGCCCTTCTTTATAGGAAATTGAAATCTAATATTCCCTTACTTCATATCGATGATAGCACCAATAGTCCTTAGGAAAGGTTTACCAAGAATAATGGGACATGATGGATTGCAATCTATGTCAAGTACAATGAAATCCACGGGTACATAGTTCTTATTTGCAACAATAAGAACATCATCGATCCTTCCCATGGGTTTCTTGACAGTAGAATCTACAAGATGCAAATTAAGATAACACTCTTCAATCTCATGAAAACCAAGAATATCACATAAAGACTTTGGAATCGTGGAAACACTAGCACCCAAATCACACAAAGCATTGCATTCATAGTTTTTGATCTTGATTTTGATAGTACGTTCCCACTCATCATGAAGTTTTCTAGGTATAGAGACTTCTAGTTCGAGCTTCTATTCAAGAGATTTCATCATAACATCTACGATATGCATGGTAAAGGCTTTGCTTTGGCTATAAGCATGTGGAGAGTTTGCAATGGATTGCATCAAGGAAATGCATTCAAACAAGGAGCAACTATCATAATTGAATTCCTTGAAATCCAAAGTGGGAGTTTCATTACTACCCAAAATTTTGATTTCTTCTACTCCACTCTCCACACCTTTATCATCAAGATAGGTGGGCTCCGAATCATTGGGGCGTTTTTCAACCAGAGTGGATTCATATCCAGCCCCTTCATCAATAGGTTTGACATGCGAAAACAAAGATTCAAGAGGAGTCACACCAAGCACTTTAAGATCTTCGTGATTTGCATCACTAGAACGCACCCTTTTAAACCATTCATGCCTAACGCAAATTTGGGCGGTTCTTTCTTTGCTCCCATTCATGGAGACACGCATAGCTTTTAAAGTTTCATCCAAGTTGAGCTTGGGAGGAGCACATCTAACTTTCAAAGCATCAATATCACAAGACATCCTATCGACGCTCTTAGCCAAATCGTCTATTTTGAGTAGTTTTTCCTCTATGGACGCATTGAAAATCTTTTGAGAGTTGATGAACTCTTTGATATTACTCTCTAAATCAGAGGGTAATTTGTTGTGATTTCCATAAGTGTTGTTGTAGGAATTGCCATAATTGTTAGAGTAGTTACTAGGAAAAGGCCTAGGAACATAGTTTGCTCTAAAAGCATTGTTGTTGCAAAAATTGTTCCTACCAACAAAATTAATGCCCAAACCAGCGTTGCTACTCTCAATCAAGGAATATAGTCGCATGTCATTAGGATCTGAAGGAGCATTTCTACTAGCAACGAAATTCATCAACTCGTCCATCTTAGCACTAAGCAAGTTAATTTCTTCTATATCATGTACCTTTTTGCTAGCAGGTGAGCTTTCAGTGTGCCACTGAGAGTAGTTGGTCATGATAATGTCTAGGAGTTTTGTAGCGTCTCCTAACGTGATTTCCATGAACGTTCCACCTAAAGTGGAGTCCAAGATATTGCGAGAAGCAAAATTCAAACCAGTGTAAAAAATTTGTATAATCATCCACAAACTCAAGCCATGAGCGGGACAATTTATAATAATTAACTTCATCCTCTCCCAAGATTGTGCAACGTGTTCATGATCAAGTTGCTTGAAATTCATGATATCGTTACGTAGAGAGATAATCTCAGCCGGCGGAAAATACTTGGATATATAAGCATCTTTGCACTTATCCCAAGAATCGATACTATTTTTAGGCAAAGAAGAAAACCATGTTTTTGCGCGATCTCGCAACGAGAAAGGAAAAGGCTTCAACTTAATCACGTCATTATCCACATCTCTTTTCTTTTGCATATCGCAAAGTTCAATGAAGGTATTGAGATGGGATGCGACATCTTCACTAGGAAGGCCAGAGAATTGCTCTTTCATAACAAGATTCCGCACTAGTGGCGGGAGCAATCGGAGTACTAATAAAATCATTATTATTGGTACTCGAGAAGTCGCAAAGTTTGGTGTTTTCATCCATGATGAATTCAACAAACCAACAAGAACACAAGCAAGCAAGAAAACTGGCAATGGAAAATGACAAAAGGGCAAAAGGAAACGGCAAAGGAAAACAACAAAAAGGCGAAAGGAAACGGCAAAGGAGAAAGGCAAATGAAAACGGCAAATGTGAAGTGGGGTAGAGGAAAATGAGAGGCAACTGGCAAAAAAGGTAAATGCAAGAGATGAGTTTGTGACACCTACTTGGATAGATCTCTCCTTCCCCGGCAACGGCGCCAGAAATACTTCTGCTACTACAACAAAAGACCTTCCAACGGCGCCAGAAATAAGTGTGTTGACGGGAGACTATGCTTGTCTTGATACTCCTCAGCAACGGCGCCAGGAATCCTTCTGCTACGGCTACGCCTTTAGGGACTTCCTTGGAAAATATGCAAAGGATTCCCCCGTGGCCTTGGAGCCTTGCGTTGGTGTTCCCTCGAAGTGGAAAGGGTGATGTAGCACAGCGGCGGTAAGTATTTCCCTCAGTTTTGAGAACCAAGGTATCGATCTAGTGAAGGATTGCGTCAAGTCACAAGTACTTGCACAAACACAAAGAGCTTGCACCCAACGCTATGAAGGGGTTCTCAATCCCTTATAGATTGTTTGCAAAGTGAGAACTGAAAGCAAAAAGGAAACAAAGCAAAGTAAAAGTGAAAGTGGAAATGATAGTTGTGAATAGACCCGGGGGCCGTAGTGCTCACTAGTGGCTTCTCTCATCAAAGCAAGTAGACGGTGGGTGTACGAATTACAGTCGAGCAATTGATAGAACCGCGCAAAGTCGTGACGTTATCTAAGGCAATGATTATATCTATAGGCATCACGTCCAAAACAAGTAGACCGATACTTTCTGCATCTACTACTATTACTCCACACGTCGACCTCTATCCAACACGCATCTAGTGTATTAAGTTCATGAGAACAGAGTAATGCCTTAAGCAAGACGAAATGATGTAGATGGACAATCTCATATCTACGATAAAAGCCCATCTTGTTACCCTTGATGGCAACAACATGATGCGTGCCTTTCTGCCCCTTCTGTCACAGGGAAAGGTCATCACACGGTATGAACCCAAAACCAAGCACTTCTCCCATTGCAAGAATCATAGATCTAGTTGGCCAAACAAAACCCAGGACTCGAAGAGACTTACAAGGATATCAAATCATGCATATAAGAAATCAGCAAAGACTCAAATATAATTCATAGATAATCTGATCACAAATCCACAATTCATCGGATTTCGACAAACACACTGCCAAAGAGGATTACATCGGATAGATCTCCATGAATATCATGGAGAACTTTCTATTGAAGATCCAAGAGAGAGAAGAAGCCATCTAGCTACTAACTACGGACCCGTAGGTCTGAAGTGAACTACTCAGAGTCATTGGAGAGGCGATGATGTTGATGTAGAAGCCCTCCAACTCCAAACTCACCTCCGGCAAGGCACCGGGAAGGGTCTCCAGATGAGATCTCGCGGAAACGGAAGCTTGCGGCGGCGGAAAAGTGTTTTCGTGGATGCCCTTATTTTTTTATGGATTTTAGGGAATATATAAGCAAAAGAGCTAGGGCAGGGGGGCGCCAGGGAGGCCACAAGCCTGGTAGCCGCCGCCCCCCTGGTGGCGGCTATAGGGCTTGTGGCCCCCTTGTGGCTCTCCTGCCTTGGCCCTCAAGTCCCCAGATCTTCTTCCGTTCTGGAAAAATTTATTTTGGGGATTTTATTCCGTTTGGACTCCGTTCCAAAATCAGATCTGAAAAGAGTCAAAAACAGAGAAAAAACAGGAACTGTCACTTAATTAATAAGTTAGTCATAAATAAGATATAAAAGGTACATAAAACATCCAAAGTTGACAAGATAACATCATGAAACCATCAAAATTATAGATACGTTTGAGACGTATTAAGCGGCGACAATAGCTCGCTAGTCCAAGAAAACTCCTAACTTGCTTAACCGATTCAGGTTGAGTCCAATCAAGGACAACTTGAACTCTCTCGGGATTGACAGCAATACCCTTACCAGAGATTTCGTGGCCTAGATAGGTCACTTCTGGTAACTAAAATTCACATTTTGAGAACTTGGCATATAGGCGATGCTCTCAAAGTTTCATCAATACCAGCCTTAGATGCTCGACATGTTCTTGTTCATTCTTCGAGTAGATGAGAATATCATCGAGGTATACCACAACGAATTTATCCAAATACTCCATGAAGATTGAATTCATCAAGCGAGAGAAAGTGGTTGGGCCATTGGTTAAACCGGAAGACATAACGGTGTACTCATATTGTCCATAACGAGTGACAAAAGCCGTTTTTGGAATGTCCCCATTCTTGATCTTGATTTGATGGTAACCCGACCTCAAACCCATTTTGGAGAAGACTGAGGATCCAGCGAGCTGATCATACAGATCGTTGATCCTGGTGAGCGGATACTTGTTCTTTATGGTGACCAGATTAACTGGTCGATAATCTAAAACCATCCGGTCTGTTCCATCTTTCTTCTTAACGAAGAGGATGGGACAAGCCCAAGGAGAAGAGCTAGGTCAAATGAAACATTTATTCAAGGCCTCATCTAGTTGTTTCTTAAGTTCGGCTAGCTCCAAGGGTGCCATCTTATAAGGTGTTCTGGCTATTGGAATAGTTCCTGGAACAAGATCTATTACGAACTCTACATCCCTGTCAGGTGGAATTCCTGGCAGTTCTTCTGGAAAAACATCCGGGAAGTCACGGACTACCGGAATGTCTTCAAGGTATGGAAGAGGATTGGCATTGAGGGAATAGAGTTGGCATTTGGCAACTCGAGTAGAGACATTAACTATCTCACTCGAGGGATGGGTAAGCTGAACATTTCTAGAATGGGTATCAATCTTGGCATAATGAGCTGACATCCAGTCCATCCCTAAGATGATATTGATATCCGAGGATTTCAGGTCTATCAATGATGCTAGAAAAACTAGCCTGTCTACTAGGATTTCATTGTCATAACTTATCCTAGAAGTTTGCCACTTACTACCATGGGTTTGGACAACTGATGGGATTGGCATATCACAAAAGGACATGTTATGCAACTGTGCATAACTTTTGGAAATGAAGGAATGAGATGACCCAGTGTCAAAAAGAACACACACTAGGTGATGATTGACAAGGAGCGTACCCAATATGACGTCGGGATCCTTTGCAGCTTCTTCTCCTCAGACATAATTCACGCGGCCACGCGCAGGAGTTGGCTTCACATAATAAGCTTTCCCGACTTGCCTTGCCCAACGGACTTCCGAGGTTGCTTAGCACCTATATTCTCAGGACACTCTCATGAATAGTGCCCTAGTTGTCCACACTTGTAACAGATCACCTGATTGGCACGTGGTGCAACATTGCTAGCTGGACCACCATAGGTCTTTGCTCGAGGGTTGGTCTGGTTCACCTGAGGCGCCACATAGGATGGCCTTGGGGTATATCTTGGCGGCAGAGAGCTATTCGGGACCCACAACCTGCGTTTTGGAAATGCGGAACCAGATGAGGAGCCCAAATCGCGAGAGTGCTTCTTAGTGGCTTCATAGTCGGTATGACCAGTCTCGGCACTGATCGCCTTGTTGACAAGAGCTTGAAAACTTGTACATTCATGGAGGCGCAGGTCACGACGGAGTTCAGGGCTTAGACCCTTGCAGAATCTTGCTTGCTTCTTGGCATCAGTTGACACCTCTTCAGTTACGTAGCGAGCGAGATTACCGAACTCGCGGCTATAAGCATCCACGGTCAACTTTCCTTGGGTGAAGGCACATAACTCCTCTCTCTTATGGTCCATCAGACCCTCTGGAATGTGGTGCAGACGGAAGGCTGCACTGAAATCTGCCCATGTGGTACTGGTCTGGCAGGACGCATAGCTTCAAAATTCTCCCACCATAGATTGGCGGGGCCTTCCATAAAGTATGCAGCAAAGGTCACCTTGCCGGCCTCAGAAACATTGGCAGAGCGTATCTTGTGTGATACTGCACAACCAGTCATCATCGTCGAGAGGATCGACGGAGTGATGGAACTTCAGGGGATTCAGATTTACAAAGTCATTGAGGGACACTGCGTCATTTCGCGGCTGACGAGCCGTATTTTTCTCAATACGCTCTAGGAGACGGTTGGTCTCTCTCTTGTTTCTTTCCGCCTCAAGCATAACTTCCGCCAGAGAAGGCGGGTGAGGCAATTTCTCCTGTGCTGCCTGACTACCTTCTCCCTGCTCATGGGTAGGGGCACGGTTCAGCCTGGTGAACACCATCCTGGCAAACAAACTCGCATCTTAGACTAATATCAACATCAATACTAACTATGGATTAAGAATGCACTGAACACATGGAATGCGGAAATGAACATCCGAACAACATGGTAACAAGCAACTGCTATATATACACCATGGTTCATACACACCATTACATAGTTCAGTACAACCTCAAACCGAAGAGAAAACTACTAAAAAGATGATACTACTCATCAGAGGCTTTCCAAGGCTCCTATACATTATTTATCTATGCCTCCGGAACTCATCTCACGACATAAGCATACTCCACACGACTCACAAGACTGTGGAAGTACAACTACTACCATACTACTCTTCCACTCACGGGTTCAAGCATCCGCATAAAACATCTTATAAAGGTTGCCTCCATGGCCTGGGAGCTCAACCTGCGGATCAGGAAATACTCGAGCCTGAGACCCCTGGGAACTGTAAGGACACGGGTGTGGCCTTGGTCCCCTGATTGGTGGTAGTAAAGGTCCCCAAAGAGGGGTGACACCTCCTATAGCAGGCTAGTCAACATGAGCTGGAAGATGAGTCCTAACGGGGTTCAACATCTCCATATCTCCATACCCTATCTGAACTACAGGTGCCAGCTGTGTCAAAGCTGTCCACAAGCGGGCACGTGTAGCATAGAGCTCCATACGAAGGGCACGAGCATCTCTGTCTCTTTTCTCTAACATCTCAGCGGTGGACTGCAGCGGCGGATCCTCCATAGAGGAGTCAAAGTAGACCCCATTGAGGTATCCTTTTTCTCCTAGCTGAGAAGCGGGAACATAGCAGAACTCTGAATTCTGCAGCAATGCATGTCTGGCTCTCATGATGGTCAACATTGAATAGGTGGCATCTTGTACCGCCATGTCAACAGTAACCCCCAATCCATAAGACCAATGGATCGGCTCCTCAGCTCCAGGGTAATCTGGGAATACCTTAACAGTGCACAGGTACTGACTCTGGTTGAAATCCCGATACTGCTCCTCCACTGTATACTCTGGGTACCAGCGGTAACGGGCTACTGACATCATCCTGACCAGCATGGCCGTGTGACCCAGCACATCAATGCACCTAGTCAGACGAACCACCTGACGAGAAGGACGGCCAGGCATCTGAAATAGAGAGTAATGCAAAAGGCATTAAAGCCCTGGAGATAAAATTGGGCAGCATAACGACTGTAAATGCTCAAAAACAATTTTTAGACAAGCCATAAAAGATAGGATATCATAACCCCTCAACTATCAAGTTCAATTCCATGGTCATCAAAACTTATTTTCTTTTCCTTGGAACAAAAGAAACTCGAAGTAACTCTCGAACCATTTTCCTACAATCTACCAATTAGTACCACGCGATCCTGAGAGATAGACAAGTAACCTAGTTCTTAATCCCCGCAGAAAAGACGAGGATGACCAGAATAGATTGACTTGAGAAGAGAAGCAAGAATCTTACGTTCCCTTCCACAAACAATTCCCTTATATATAACTAAAGCAATTCTAGACTCAACTTCGACCAGTTTGGCTTGGTAATCCTACAGTCAGTCAGGGTCTGATACCAACGCTGTCGGGACCCCGATTCTAAGACATAGGAATCCAGTGTGTAACACATTGCATCCCTTTGCGGTCTCACGCACGGTTAACCCCACGGCTTCCACCTTACCTTAGCCGGGACCGTTTGCGCTTGTTGACTCACGTATGCATTAGTGTCGCTAGCATTCCAATGTCAAAGAACCCGGGTCGACATATCTAGTCATAAACTCAAGTGGCACGTCTGTACAAAGACACGCATACATAACCCAGCAAAGCAGGTGTCGGTTATCAACGAGTGTAGACGAGTCGTAGCAAGCTACAAGGACTCCATTACACTGCGTGACATTTCCCCGTAGGAACAGACACAACAGCTAAGAAGGATACATGCCGGTCAACCAGTGTGTCCGGATCAGTAGCGAACTAGCAAGGCTCGGTGGAATCACAAAGGGGCATTTCTCTGTATAGAGAGCTACTAAGGGCATACGACTAGGTGTCGAATCCCATACATATCACAGTGCATCACACATACACATGACATACTAGATATGCATAGATACAACAATGGCATCACACCATAACCATACAACATCACGGCATTTCTTTAGAAGACTCGGAAGAGTCTTGCGTAATATGTTCATACAAGCAGGGGTCACACGACCCAACACTCAAAATCATACAAACAGAGTCATACAAACCAACGGAAGCATAAAAGTTGTCTAAATACAGACAGTTGAAATGATAAGGCATAAAGCCTGACTATATACAGATCCCTTCTGAAAGGGGCCAGGTCGTAGCTGGGACACCAGCTACTCGTCATCATTGATGTCTAGAAAGAACCCACCTATTGGATCGTGGGTATCCTCTACAACAATTATTAAGCAAACATGAGGGACAAGAGTACTCAGCAAGACTTTGGAACAGATCTATCTATTCATGCTCAGGTATCATTAAAGGAGGTTGTGGTGTTTCACGCAGCAAGCCAGCTTTGACTCTTGGCTAGACTAAACTACAATTTTAAATAGTTTTAACAACTTTGATAAGTCGTACACGAGTCCACTACCACCACAACAATACACTATCATGAACTCCTTTCCGTCTCCCAACGGAAATGCCATACATGATACTCACGCTTATCTTGATACTTTCATGAGTAGCCATTAAAGTTATCTATGAACAAAATATGTCTCCATGTAGTCCATATTCGCGGACGCGACTATTCGAATAGATCATAACCCTGCAGGGGTGCACTTCTTCACACACGCTCTCGCCACTTATCACTATGTGCACGTCATGCACCTCGGCAACCTTCAAGCGGAAGCCCAGCGAGGGAGTCGGCCACGATCGTTAACCACGTTAATACCTAGTCCAGGTTTATCGCCTATTTTAGAGTAACCCGCACGGAAGTCCGGCCGAGGTTTCCGCCACGGCCCCAAACGATGTGCGCAGGGTTCCCAAGCCCACCATCCGGGTGCCACTTGGTACACCGTGCCACTACCTACCGCATCATAGCCCACCTCTAAGGTCAGCACTATGCACGGCCTCCAGCATGACTATAAACACCAGAAACTACTTGCAACTCCTAGACCGAGTACTCGGCGATTAATAAGTCGAGCGGGGTCATATTTCACGGCCCAACATGTGGTAGTAACTCGTCTTGGATTACATACACGGAACTCGGTTCCTAAGAACGGTTCCAATGAAACAACCCGCCATGTACTCCTACATAGCCTTTCATCGGTACCTTTACCAAATCAGGTTCCTCACTTATCCTTTGTCACTAGAACACATTCATCCATTCCTATTTATCTCCCAGATGAAACAGACCTGACACTACTCTAGGCATAGCAATAATAGTAGGAAATAGCACAACATGGCTCAAGCAACTACCAGGTATGCTAGGTTGCAAGGTTTGGCTATTTACTGTGACAATGACAGGTCATGCAAAGGAATAGGTTCAACTACCGAAGTAAAGCATTTGGAATATTTTGTCCTAATGCAATAAGTGGGAGCAGGAGCAAGAACATGGGATTATATCGGGATGATCAAAAGGGTGCTTGCCTTGTTGCTCAACAGAGGGATTAAATCCATCAGACGGGTATTCGGACGTATCCGGAAGGGCAGAGCCTACCGAAATAAAAACAATCAATCAATAACATTCATATGCCACAATATGATGCATGAACATTGCATGAAATGAATTGTAGCATGAGTTGATGCGGCTATCAAACTGTTAGGATGATGTTGATTTGAATTCAAATTCAAGTATTAATTGAAATAATATATTTATCATATTCATTTACTTGATTTGACCTGATGTTGTTTCATACCTTTGTTTTTCATGCATGACAGTAGCACCATTGTGTTCATTGAATTTTTCTGATCAATTTGCATATATTATTTGTCAAATTTAGAGTTATAAACAATTTTCTATGAATTTCCAAAGTTTTAGCATTTTATGGAATTATATTAAATAATAAATATAGTTACTGCATCAGCATGACATGAACAGGTCCAACTGGCCGTTGAAAGTCAAACCTGACCAGTGGGACCCACTAGTCTATGACTCTGGCCAGATTTTAATTAATCTTTAAGTTAATTAGTTAATTAACAGGGGCTGGCCCACATGTCAGTGTCTGTTTAGGGATTTAGTTAACTAATTAGTTTTATTAAGCTAAACTTAATTAGCCAGGGGGCTGGCCCCACTTGCCAGTGACTCTGGGGAGTCAACCCCACCGGCGATGAGGTGGATCTCACCGGCGACCAGAGGGACGGCGGAGGGCATCGGCTTTTCTTTTTCGGCGAACAAAAGGACGACGGAGTGGCTCAAACGATCGTCCACTCGATCGCGAGCAAGATGTATCAAGTCTCGGGGACTAGGGTGACCGGAATCGACGCTGGCGACGAGCTCGGCGGCTGTCGGAGCTCGGCCATCGTCGAGGTCATCTAAACCGAGTGCAAATCGTGTGGGGTTGGGCTCCTAGAACATCTACGCGACGAGCTGGAGCTGATGGAGGCCTCAGATGGACCAGCCGATCACCGTAGGATCACCGGCGATGAGCTGCATCGGCGGACCTTGTCGGGCTCCGGTGGAATCGGACACTAGGGCACGGGATCGAGGGGGAAAACAAGGGGGAAAGCACCCTGAGATCATAGGGAGTGTAGAGTAGTCGAAAGCGGGCTCGGGGATGGCCTGGAGAGGGAGAACATCGGCGGTGAACGGCGGCGATCCAAGGAATTAGATGACGGTGTCGGGGTGATGCCGGGCTAGAGAGCTTGCGTGGCTTGCTAGATAGCTTCAGGGAGTCATGGCGAGTCTTCTACGCGGCTCAGGGGAGAGAGAGGGGCTAGAGCGACGGCTAGCTCAAGCTCGAGCTCGGCTCTAATGGCGGCCGAGAGGGAGAGGGTGGAGAGCGCGAATGGGGAGAGGATGAGGACGGGAATGGGTTCCGGGGAGGCTTATCTCCCTTGCCAGCGTGATGGAGGGGCCACGCAGGCACGCAAGATCGTGGCCTCACCGGAATGAGCGGCGGCCACCTCTTGTTGCTCGCTGGCACAAGGAAGACGACAGGAGGGGGAGCTGTGATGGGCCTGAGCGACAGGTAACTCTCTTCCACTTTTTTTTCATTTCTATTTCTGGTTTATTCTTTCTGATATTTGATTCATTTTATTTTTGGCTCCAACCTATTTCTAAAATAGGGGAAACAAAGTTGGGGTGTTATTTGAAATATTTCCAAACCCTCATAAAGTTTTCAACATTTTATGAAACTCTGAAATATTTAAAATCACATATTTGGGTGATTTCAGTAGCTTTTATGAATAAAATAAAATGCTAAAAGTAGTTTTAAAAATAAATCCACCCCTCAATTGTGGTTTCCAATATCTATCAAAAATGATGGACTTTTGTGAAGGCCATTTTGGGTTCATTGATTTGTCACCACTTGAATTATTTTGAATAGGAAGTTGCCAGGGATTTTATTTTGATTTCCATTTTCATTTTTAATGCAAGAATGAAAATACGAGCACAACCTTGCTATTCCTAAAAGGGGTAGCTAGGGATGTGACATTTATCCATTGTGATCTCATTCAAAACTTGAAAACTTCAATCACACAAAACTCAACAAAATCTTCGTGAGATCCATTAGTATAAGAAACCCAAACTTTAATTTAGGTACTGTTTAAAACCTATTCCAATTTTGGTTGTGCATTATACCTACTGTATTTTAACTTTACCATGGCTTATACCCCCCGATACAAACCATAGAATTGTCTTAATAAGCACACAACACAAAGAAAAAAACAGAATTTGTAAAAAACAAAACAATTTGTAAAGATTCAAATTTTACCCATATTTATGTAAATCTGAAAATTCTAAAAAATTAGGAAAATGTAGGGAATTTGTACATTAATATTTTTAGAAAATTCAGACACCTTCGTCGCATCTGTGTTTTTCGAATTTCTGCTACTCGACGTAAAAGTTTCTGTTTTCCAACAAGATCAAATAAACTATTACCCAACATGATCCTAAAGGCTTGAATTGGCACAAACACTAATTAAACCATGAAAAACACAATCATAAAAGTATAATAATTGTGAAAACACTCAAGAAGAGAAATAAAAACTGAAAAATAAATTTTATTCATTGTGTTGCTCCCAACAAGCTCTTTCTTTATAACCATTAAGATAGGCTTGAGATTTTATTGATGGTCACATGAAAGATAGTAGTTCAAAAACAAAGAGAGCGTGATGTATCATAAGACAACACATTTAAGTCTAAAATAATTCCTATGCATAGGAATCTCATAACCAAATAAATTATCAAGACAAGAAATATCTAATATATGCATGGAAGAAGAAAGAAACAATAGCAATCTCAACATGAAGAGAGATAATTTAATAATATGAATATTTCTATAACCATATTTCCCGCTCTCATAATAATTACATTTAGGATCATATTCAAATTTAACAATATAGCTATCACACAAAATATTGTTTTCATGATCCACATGCATAAAATTTTTATAATCTTCCAAGGTAGTGGGATTAACATTAACTAAAGTCACGGCCTCTCCAAACCCACTTTTATCGAAAAATTCAAGAGATAGATAATTATCCGAAATATTGGGATCATTGTTAACTTAAGTTGACACTCTTCCAACCCCACTTTCAATACTATTGCAAACATTATCATGAATATCATATTCATCATCAGGATTAAATAAATTTTCAAGATAATAAGAAGCATCGCCCCAATCGTTATTATTACCCAACTGGAAGGGTGATGTAGCACAACGACTACAAGTATTTCTCTCAGTTATCAAACCAAGGTATCAATCCAATAGGAAGATCCACAAGACTATGTAAGCGGTACCTGCACACAAATAACAAATCCTAGCAACCCAATGCATGTAGGGGTTGTAAATCCCTCATGGGTAAAATAAAGCAATAAAAAGATAGACTGACAGATGCAAATAAAGTGGTGGTGAACAAAACACATCAAGCTATTTTTTGGGTTTTTGATAATATAGGTCTGAAAATAAAAGAGCAAATAAAATGGAAACGTGAATAGCAGAATAGATCTTGCAAATAGACGATGTAAAATAGATCCGGGGGGCGTAGGTTTCATTAGTGGCTTCTCTCGAGAAAATAGCAAACGGTGGGTAGACAAATTACTGTTCGGCAATTGATAGAAGAGCATATAATTATGATGATATCCAAGAAAATGATCATGTATATAGGCATCACGTCCAAGACAAGTAGACCGACTTCTGCCTGCATCTACTACTATTACTCCACACACCGACTGCTATCCAGCATGCATCAAGTTTATTAAGTTCATGGAGAAACAAAGTAATGCTTTAAGAATGATGACATGATGTAGACAGGATCTATTCATGTAGGAATAGGCCCCATCGTTTTATCGTTAATAGCAACAATACATGCGTGTCATGTCTCTTTTTGTCACTCAGATTGAGCACCGCAAGATCGAACCCATCACAACGCACCTGTTCCCATTGCAAGATAAAAAAGATCAAGTTGGACAAACAAAATCCAAATATCGGAGAAGAAATACGAGGCTATAATAATCAAGAATGGATATAATTGCATAGATCTGATCATAAACTCACAATTCATGAGATCCCAACAAACACGCCGCATAAGATAGGGTTACATAAAATTGATCTCCAAGAGACCATTATATTCAGATGCAAAACGGGAGAGAAACCATTTAGCTACTGTTTACATACGTGTAGGTCTAATATGAACTACTCACGCATCATCGGAGGAGCACCAATGAGGATGATGAACCCCCTCCATGATCGTGTTCCTCTTTGGAACATGCTCTAAATTGGGTTTCATGGCTTCTGGAACTTGCGGCAGCTGAAACAATTTTTTGTCTTCTCCTCTAGGGTTTGTGTAATATTGGGGTATTTATAGAGTTCAGAGGCGGTGGAGGAGGTGCCCGAGCCCCCCACTAACCACCAAGGTGCGCTAGGGGCCCAGGGCGCGCCCTGGTGCCTAGTGGGCCACCTGGGCCTCCCCTGGTGAGTATTCTTGGTCCTCCAGTTTCCTTCTGGACCAAAAAAATGTCTAAAAAGTTTCGTGGCATTTGGATTTCAACTGGTATTGATTTTGTGCAAAGGAAAAAACAAGCCAACACTAGCAAGTGGCACTGGGCACTATGTCAATAGGTTAGTCTCAAAAAATGATATAAAGTTGCTATAAAATGATTATAAAACATCCAAAAATGATAATATAACAACAATGAACATTAAAAAGTTATACATACGTTGGAGACGTATCAGTATCAAACATCCCCAAGCTTAATTATTGCTCGTCCTCGAGTAGGTAAATGATAAAAAAAGATTTTTTGGTGTGACATGCTATCCATGATGTAATCTTATGTATGTATGCTCATTGAGAAATGATGAATCAACAAATATTAACACAAAAATATTTTTTAGTATAAGCAGCAAAACAATTAATTTTTTAAAGTGTACGATCCTCAAAGATTGTTTCACCCCTATCCATCTTTATTATATTAGCAAAGGCATGACTGCATCTTCACCACTTAACTACAAATGTCAAGCACTACGGTGCCCAAGTTAGGCAATTGGATTGTACCTTTTCAATATGCATCAAATTTTTATGATTCACGCAATACATGAGCTTGAACCATTGGACATATTATATAGGTGGAATAGAATAAGGTGGCACGTTTCAAAGGGGTTGAAAAGTGGAAAATATAGTCTCGTATCAACTAGGCGTACCAATGGGCTACAGAGATGCCCATCGATAGATATTGACACAAGGAGTAGGGATTGCCATGCAAATTATGCACTAGAGCTATAAGTGTATGAAAGCTCCACTGAAGCTAGGTGGGGTGTGCATCCAACTTGCTTGGTCATGAAGACCTCGGGCATTTGAGGAAGCCCGTCATCGGAATATACAAGCCAAGTTTATAATTTTTTTGATTCCCACTAGCATATGAATGATATATCATGAGACTCTCTATATGATGAACATTATGCCACTTTGAGACACAAGTGTGGTAAAGGATAGTAGCAAAGTTCCTTCTACCTTTTTATCTCATTCATTTTTTAAAAATATATGGTGATCTCATTTGGCCTCTCCCATGTTTATTTTCTCACTCCCACAATGCTCTAATAATGATGATCATCACACTTTTATTTACTTACAACTCATGGATAACTCGTTATGATGAACTATGAAGGAGCATGACTTAAATATGAATTCCTCTGGTAGTGTACGAGGATGTGCAATGATCTAGCATGACATGTATTCAGCATATGATAATTGATGGCTTTGCCACAAATGCTATTATGGACGATGGCTTTGCCACAAATACTATGTCAGCTCTATATGATCATGCAAAGCAATATGATCATGAACGAACTGTTCATGTGAAGTGACGATGGAATTTGCATGGAAATATATCTCGGAATAGCTATGGAAATAACATAATAGCTAGGTATGGTGGCTGTTTTGAGGAGGATATAATAAGGCTTATGTGCAACAGAACGTATCATGTCACGGGGTTTAGTTGCACCGGTGAAAGTTGCACCAATTCTTGAGGTGAGAATGGGCTATAAGCGGTACTGGGGAGACTAGCAAATATGAGGAGGTGAGATTGAATATGTCCATGGTGTCACATTAGTCATAAAGAACTCATATACTTATTGCAAAATTTTATTAGTCTTATCACAAATCAAAGTACTACTCGCATTTCCCGAGGGAGAGGGTTGGTAGGAATTAACTATCGCGCGACTCCGACACGGAACAAAACTAGGTTTTCAAAGAGGAATAGAAATGCTCACACATCATCACCATTCCCTTTTAATTTTTCATATGTTAAAAAAGTTTTGACATCTCCTAATATCGACACATGTTTGAATTAGTGATTATGCACTCACACCCTTTCATATCACCACATTGATATTACTAACCACAATTTCTTTACATGTGCTACATGATGGATTTAATTATCACTCATTGATATTCATTACTTTCAATCTAGTATTATGACCCAGGGAAATTACCATCACTGTTTATGAACTCTCAAACAAATATAAGTGAGGAACGAGAGCATATTATTTCTTTAAAATCTACATGCCACCATGCTCAAAAAGATATAAGTGAAGTACTAGAGCAACTATTAAGCTCAAAAGATATAAGTGAAGCACATAGAGTATTCTAACAAATTATGATGATGGTATCTCTCTCTCAAATAGGTGTGTACATAAAACAATGATTGTGGCAAACTGTAAGTAAAATTAAACAAAATCAAACGACACTCCAAGCAAAACTCATACCATGTGATGAATAAAAATGTAGCTCCAGGTAACATACCGATGGATTGAGACGGAAGAGGGGATGCCTTCCCGGGCCATCCCTAAGATTAGATGTTTGAGTATTCCTAGAATATTACCTTGGGGTGCCTCGGTCATCCCGAAGCATAGGTTCTTGCTACTTCTCATTCCTTCGTCCATCGAGATAATACCCAAAACTTGAAAACTTCAACGACACAAAACTAAACAAACTTTGCGAGATCCGTTAGTATAGGCAACAGAATAAATAATTTTAGGTTCTGTTATATATTTATTATCCTTTTATTTTAGCATAAGTTAATGTATTCTAACTTTTCCATGGCTTATACACCCCGATATAATCCATAGCATAATCAAACAAGCAAACTATGCATGCAAAAACATAATTATTTTAAAATAGAACAGTCTATAATAATATATTTAATTGCAGTACTTATGTAAGTCCTAAAATTCTGAACAATTGGGATGACCTGAGGAATTGGTATATAAGTACTTTCAGATTAAAAAGACGTTCCAGTAAAATCAGAGAAATTATGCACTGGGCATTAAAGTTTCAGTTTTTGCAGTGTATCAATTCTACTCATCGTGGAAATCATCCCAAAGGCTTTACTTGCCACAAACACCAATTTAAACATAAAGCACAATCATTACAGCAGAAACAATCATGTTATCACAATCAAACAGAAAGTAGAAAGTGCTATTGTTTTACGCCCCTAGCTAGGCATATTGCATAGTTTCAAGTGTTGTGATCCTTGACATTGAGTCCATAAGTGGACATCATGATAGGTTCATAAGGTGGTTTGATTCTATTTCTAGGGAAGTGTTCCATGCCTTTCCTTAATGGGAATTGGAACCTTATGTTGCCCTCTTTCATATGAATGATTGCACCTATAGTTCGTAGCAAAGGTCTTCCTAATATAATGGTACATGTAGGATTGCAATCAATATCAAGCACAATAAAATCTAAAAGAACATAATTTTTGTTTGAAATGATAATAACATAATTAATTCGACCTATGGGTTTCTTAATGGTAGAATAAGCAAGATGCAAGTTAAGGGAACATTCTTCAGTATTAGTGAGACCAAGCACATCACATAAAGCTTTAGGTATAGTTGGAACACTAGCACGAAGGTCACACAAAGCATTGCATTCATATTTATTTATCTTAGTTTTGATAGTAGGTTCCCACTCATCACACAACTTTCTAGTAATAGAAACTTTAAGCTCAAGTTTCTCATCAAAAGCTTTTACCATAGCTTCTACTATATATTAAGTAAAAGCTTTATTTTGTTCATAAGCATTGGGTTAGCTAATAATGGATTTCAACAAGGAAATTAATTCTAATATAGAGAAATTATCATAATTAAATTCCTTGTAATCCAAGATAGTGGGCACGTCACTAGTTAAAGTTTTGACCTCTCCAAACCCACTTTTTCAATTTTATCATTAGAATCATCACCCTCCAAGAAAATGAGACGCTCCTTAACTGAAGTTAAATAATCTCGAGTACCTTGATCATTAGTATTGAGAGAAGTAAAGAAAAATTCAATAGGAGGAGTACCAATCATTTTAAGGTCTTCATCATTATTATAGTAAAAACCAGGTGGAAGATCCTTTTCTAGGAATTCTTGCTTAGCTCTCAATTTAGTTGTCCTCTCCTTACTCTCATTGATTGAAACTTGGATAGATTAAATAGTCTCATTACAATAATCCTTAAGAGGCAAAAAAATAATAATTTTAAGAGTTTCTACATCAAGGGGAATTCTATCCACATTCTTTGCCAAAGTATCGACAATATGCAATCTTTCCTCTACCATAGTATTGATTTTTTTTGAGAATTAATGAATTACTTAATTGCATTCTCAAGATCAGAGGCTATCCTATTAGAATTTATGGAGGAATTCCCATATGAATTTGCATAAGAGTTTCCATAGTTGTTGGAAGAATTACCGGGATACAACCTAGGATTGAAATTACCTCTATAAGCATTGTTCTTAAAATTATTTCGAGAGACAAAGTTCACATGAATAGCATCATTATTATGCTCAATCAAGTTAGACATAGGCATATCTTTGGGATCAACATGAGTATTTTTATTAGCAACCAAGTTCATAAGAGCATCCACTTTTTCACTCAAAGTAGCGATTTCCTCAACATAATTTACCTTCTTACCAGTTTGAGATCGTTCGGTATGCCATTGAAAATAGTTGACCAAGATGTTGTACATAAGTTTTCTGGACTTTCCTAGGGTCACCTCAATGAAGGTACCACCTCCGACAGAATCTAGAAGATTTCTGGATGCAAAGTTTCGTCCCGCATAGAAATTTTGAATAATCATCCATAAGTTTAAAGCATGCGTAGGACAATTCCATATCATCAATTTCATTATCTAGAGAGATTGATCAACATGTTCATGTTCTTGTTGTTTATAATTGTTTATTTGATTTATTAGGGAGATGATCTCAGCTTGAGTAAAATAGTTGGCAATGAAATCATCTTTACGCTTATCTCATGTTCCAATACTATTATGTGGCAAAGATGAAAACCAAGCTTTTTCTTTATCTCTAAGAGAAAAGGGAAATAATTTTAATTTCAACATATATCATTTTACATGTCCTTTTTATTTTTCATATCACAAAGTTCAACAAAAGTATTGAGATGTGAAGCGAGATTCTCATTAGGACTTCCCGAAAATTGATATTTCATGACAAGATTTAACAATGAAGAATTAATATCAAAGGAATCCCCACTAGTAGAAGGTGGTATAAGAGTACTAATAAAATCATTATTATTATTATTTTAAAAGTCACACAACTTAGTGTTAACTTGATACATGGTGATTAAGTGAGCAAAGTGACAAGTGTAACAAGCAAACTAGAGCGCGAAGATGCAATCTAGTGACAAGCTAAGCAAGCAAAGATAAATATTTTGTATTGTTATTTTTTATGATACAAACTAAATATACCAGAAAATAAAAAGAGGAACAAGGGAATGAAATTTTGTGTGGAGGTACTTGATAGTTGGTGACTTGTATCAATGAATTCCCAGGCAACGGCGCCAGAAATCTTTCCTGATACTTGTATTCTGCGTTGGGTTTTCCATGAAGAGGAATGAGTTATCACAACACAATGCTGGTAATTATTTTCCTCAGTTATGAAACCAAGGTTTATCGAACCAGTAGGAATATCAACCACAACCGACTTCCGTGGCTGCACACAAAAGAACAAATAGCTTGCACCCAACACGGACAAGAGGGTTCTCAATCTCCTTGGTCTCGTTATTTGCAAGCAAATGAGGTGTGTAGATAATTGTGAAATGCAAAATAAAATAAAAGAAAATAAATGATAGCAAGTTATTGGAGGTTTTAGCAGTATGTTGTGAAAAGACTCAAGGGGGGCATAGTTTTCGCTAATGGCATATCTCACGAAAATAGCACACGGTGGGTAAACAAATTACTGTTGGGCAATTGATAGAAGAGCGGATAGTTATGTGATTTTCACAGCAATCATCATGTAAATATACGCATCGTGTCCATTGAAAAAATAACCAGACCGCTGCTTGCACCTATTACTATTACTTCACTTCAAGATCGCTTCTATGCTTGCCTCTCTACATATTAAGTTCATGACAAACGAAGTAATGCTTCGAGTAAGATGACATGATGTAGACAAAGTAAAATCAAACAATATGAATAAACCTCATCATTTTAAGCTTATTAGAAGCAACACAAAGATGCAACTTGTCACTTATGTCATCGGGATATAAAAATTGGCCAGGTTGAACCTACTACAACGCACCTCTCTCACCGAAGAAATAACAATCTAGTTGGCCAAACTATTTGAATAGATCACAGAGAATTATGAAGATATCATAATCATGCACATAAGGGTCATATTATATACCATAGGAGACTCAAATACTTATCATGAATAATCTGGACATAAACCTACAATTCATCGGATCCCAACAAACGCACCGTACAAAAGAGTTACATCATATCGATCAAAGTGAAGATGCGATGATCATTGTATTGAAGATCAAAGAGAGAGATTGCCATCTGGGTACAAGCTGTGGACCCGTAGGTCTGTGGTGAACTGCTCACACATCATCATGAGGCAACAAGGTTGATGAAGAAGCCCTCCGTGATTGATCCCCCTCCGACAGAGTGCCAGAATGGAGCTCTAGATGGCCTCTCGTTGGAAAGGGACTTGCAATAGCGTAAAAAGTGTTTCAGGACCTCCCTCAATGTTTTTAGGGTGGATGGGAATTCATAGGCGAGAGAACGGAGTTAGGAGAGACATAGTCTTGTTTTTGTCACCAGACCGCGCAATGTTTGCTTATGGGGCCCTCATGCACCTTCCTGCCTCCTTCTGATGCTCCACAGTCTTGTTTTTGTCCAGAAAAAATCACAAAACATTTTAGGTCAATTGGACTATGTTTGGTATTGAAAAACTGAAAAGTGGAAAAACATGCAGAAAACACAAACTTGCACTCGGCACTGGGTCGATAGGTCGGTGCTTAAAACTAAGATAAATTGGTTGATAAGTACATAAAAAGTGTTCTAAAATGATAACATAATAACATGGAACAATAAGAAATTATAGATACATTGGATATGTATCAACAGCCACCAAGTGACTTTCCTTTGGTGTGGATTGAAATTGTGCACAAATTCCCACACTCAACATAATACCTAGTCTAGATGCACAATGGTAAAGCAAAGAGCCAATCATAGACTGCTATACCTTTTGATCCACGGCTTTACCATTGGTATCTATGTTAAGTTGGAATTGAAGTGTCATGGGAGTGTTTGCCTTGGCCGGTTTGCGTTGATCCATCTTGTACCTCTTGTGCATGTCTTGAGTGTATTTTTCTTCGTTGATGAAGGTTCCTTGACTCCGTTGCTTGACTTCGAATCCAAGGAAGGACTTCAACTCTCCCATCATAGACATCTCAAACCCTTTGGTCATTAGTGCGACAAATTCTTCATTTAAAGCTTTGTTAGGAGAACGAAAGATAATATCATCAACATATAGTTGGCATATGAACAAGTTCCCTTTGAACTTCTTCGTGAAAAGAGTGGGATCAATTTTCCCAATTTCAAACCCACGATCTTGCAATATCTCGATAAGGTGCTCATACCACGCATGTGGGGTTTGTTTAAGGCCATAGAGTGCCTTATCGAGAATGTATACATGGTTTGGGAACTTGGGATCCTTGAATCCCCAGGGTTGCTTCACATATACAAACTCCTTAAGAGGATCTTTAAGAAATGCACTCTTCACATCCATTTGATATAGTTTGAAATTATGATGAGATGCATACGCAAGCAACATGCGAATAGATTCAAGGCGAGCAATGGGAGCAAAGGCTTCGATACCCTCGACTTGGGAGTGCCCTTGTGCTTCCAATATTTCTTTTTTTGTGGATGAGGACACCGTTCACATCTTATTTTTTCTTAAATATCCATTGGGTCCCAATGGCATCGTGGTCCTCCTTTGGTCTTGGAACCAAACACCTCACTTTGTTGCCCTCGATGTTGTTGAGTTCATCATGCACGACTTCAAGCCACTCCATGTCCTCGAGCACTTCTTGTACCTTTAGGTGTTCAATGCAAGAAACAAACGCATGATGTGCACAAAATTTTGCTAATTGATGATGAGTTGTTAACCCTCTCTTCAAGCTACCGTAGACATTCTACAAAACATGTTGTTTCTTTTGAAGCTTGGCAGCAATCTTGGCAGCTCGCCTTTCTAGAATCTCCCCAATGGAGAGTTGAGGAGGTACATTTTTGTGACCTTGACCTCCATCGTGAGCTTGGTCTTGATCTTGAGCTTGGTATTGATCTTTAGTTTGGTCTTGATCTTGAGCTTGCTCGTAGGTGTGAGCTTGATCTAGGACATCACTTGGTGAACCACCATCATGAGGTTGATGTTGTCCTTTATTTCGATCACAAGGTTGACGGCCTTCACTTTGTTCTTCGGAAGCGTGTGGGTCTCGCGTCGATGATGATTCCACTTGCGTGGAACATTATCCTTCTCCTTTGGCCACAAGGGGTTCCTCAATAGGTAGAAAGTGTCTACACCCATTCTTCTCATGGCTTGGAGACGAATTTCATCACCTACATCAGAAAGACCACTTTACCTCACTTGGGAGCCATTATTTTCGTCAAACTCCATGTTACACGTATACTCAATGAATCTAGGGACTTGTTGACGACACGGTAAGCATGAGAGTTTGTAGCATAACAAAAAAATATTACCTCTTGAGCTCTAGCTTTAAATTTAGAAAAACGAGCACTTCTCTTGAGGATGAAATACTTATAGCCGAACAGCCGGAAGTACTTGAGGTTGATCTTGTTACCGATAAGAATTTCATAAGGAGTCTTGTTGAAGCCTTTGCGAAGGTAGAGCCTATTATATGCGTGACATGTGGTGTTGATGGCTTCGGCCCAAAAGTTGTACACATATTTGAATTCTGCCATGGTTGTACTTGCCACGTCCATCAATGTCCGATTCTTCCTCTCCACAACACCATTTTGTTGAGGGGTATATGGTGCGGAGTATTGGTGCTTGATCCCCACTCACTAAGAAATTTATCCAAGGTGTAGTTCTTGAACTCGGTGCCATTTTAACTTCTAATCATCAATATCTTTGCCTCATATTGACATTGAGCTTCATTGGAAAAGTCGATGATGGTTTTTTGGGTCTCAATCTTCCTCTTGAAGAAGTATATCCAAGTATATCTTGAGTAATCATCCACAATCACCAAATAATATTTTCTTCCCCCAAGACTATCAAAAGTTAGAGTGCCAAAGAGATCCATGTGAAGGAGCTCCAAGGTCCTCTTGGAGTAGATGGTAGTAGTGGGTTGGTGCATCGTCTCATGTAGATTTCCTTCAATGCATGCAATGGAAGCACGGTCTTGGGAAAAACTTACAGTTGTTAGTCCAAGAATGTGGTCTTCTTTGAGGAGACTTTGCAAAGTTCTCATATTGACATGGGCTAGTCGGTGATGCCAAAGCCACCCCACATCATCTTTAGCCATTAAACAAGCAGCGGTATTAGTGGGTCACTCTAAGAAGTTAACCACATAAAGACGGTTCTCAACATGCCCAACAAAAGCTACTTTAAAAGTCTTGATTCGCAAAAGGGCCATGGTGTTAACACCAAAGAAAGTACAAAAGCGAATGAGTGCGGTTTGATGAACGGAAATTAAATTGTATGCAAGAGTCTCAACAAGCATGCCATTCTCAATGGAAAGTTTCGTTGAGATTACCACCTTGCAAAGACCCAATACCTTTGAAATTGTATCATCACCAAAGGAGAATTGAGTGGCCATAGATGGGTCGGGATGAACGTCCACCACCAAGTCCTTGCTTCCGATCATATGATTTGTTGCTCCACTATCAAGCAACCATGACACTCCTCCGGAAGCAAACTCCTAAATGAGATTAATGCTTGGATTTATGTACACGTTCTTTAATGTGTCCCTTCAAGTTAGTAACAAGGATCTTAGGTACCCAAATAGACCATTCAATGTACTCATAAAAAAATCAACAAATTTAGCGAAGATATTTCCATGACTAGCACGTGATAAAACATAAGAGGGGTTAAAGTCACCGACTTTGTTGGATGAGATGGTTTTGCCCTTCTTGGCATTACCAGGTTTAACCTTGTCCTTCTTATTCTGATGAGTACCCTCCCAAGCTTTAACAAAGGTTTCCTTGAGTGGGGGAGGTTTCTTGGTATTGACCTTCTTGTTCTTCTTCGACTTGGCATGGAAACCCAACTCTTTTCTTTGCAACCACTTCCTTTTGATTGCTCAAAAGGTCATTAAGGTTCTTTGCGCCTTGGATGCATGTCACAATGCCTTTCTAAAGTTGCTCTTTTAACTTGGCATTTTCCTACACAAGATGCACATGCTCACAACAAGGGTTAGTAGCATAGGCATTATCTATTAATATAAAAGGTAGACTTGTGGCTATTTCCTTAGAAAGTTTTACTTGGAGTTGAACATGAGGCTGTTTTAGAGAAGCATGAACACTATTCAAAGCCTTGTGAGACTTGTCAAGTGTGGCAAACTCTTCCTTGAGTCTATCATGGTCAGCCCTAAGTGCAACCTTTTCACATTGGAGCACACGAGTAAGAACAAGAGCATGATCATGATCTTTTTGTAATGTAGCAAGGTTATCATTGTGTGACTCCGCAAGAGTCAAACGAAGTCCCCACTCTACCTCAAGAGCAATTGAAAGATCCTCTATCTCATCGGCATAGTCACGACCATGTCCCTCCAATAGAGAAATGGTTTCCTCTTGATTCTCAATGTGATCATTAGCCTCACCTAGTTGTTCCAAGAGACAAACAAAATGCTTCTTGGTCTTTGTCGGTGTCAAAACTAGCAGATCTCGAGTAGGGGGTCCAAACTGTGGATCTTGGATCAATGGATAACAAGGGACGAAGGAGATGATATTTACCTAGATTCGGGCCCTCTTGATAGAGGTAAAACTCTAAGTCATGCTCTTGTTGTATTGATGAAGTAGTATATAGTACAGAGTTGATCTATCTCGAGATCGGATGTTGTGGTCTAAAACCCTAATTGTAATGAACTTAATCCTTCTACGAACTGCAGCCCCTGGCTTATATAGATACTAGGGGTGCTAGGGTTTACACAATGATGGTTACATCAAGTAAAGGTATATGCAGAACACCACATTGCCTTGGATTGCATGCCCAGTCTTCGGAAGAGTCCATCTTGATTTTAGTATCTTCAAGGATGATTGAACGGAAGAGGAGTCTGGCCCACAAGAACGGATAAGTGGCACGAGACCCCCTTAATCTCGGACTCCCTTAATAGCTTTTGAACTAGCCTCCAATGTCGTAGTCTAGGCTCACTATCTTTACACTTTCATAGTCTTTGACTTGCCGGGCGAGTTTTGCCTTATATTCAGCTAACCCCAGTTCCGATCGGTCCTCACTTGCGACTGATGAAACATCGTCGGGGCCACAAGAATGAATATCTACCCCGCAGGGTTAACCATCTCCTTGTTTCCTGCATGCCAATGAGAAATATGCAGTTCCTTCCCAAGAGAAAAAAGATAAGTTTCTTATCATATAACCTGAACATACCCAAAGCAGCCCTCCTCATCCCTTCCAAACATCAAGAAGAACACCAGAGAAACAAAGACATGGCAAGTGCTCCACACTCATCCTCGCAACCTCATAGATCTCTTCCAGGTGATTGGGCCAATTGTTCTATCTCGCACCTTCGTCTGCGCGAGCTTGAAGTGCAGGGCTACTTGTCTGGCTCAGATCTGGCACCTTCCTGCTCCGGGCTAACCTCCTCCAACAGGGCTTTTGCATAGAAATTCCCCACACCCCACATGGAGGAGAGAGTATGGTCTGTTTCATTCCTCTAATGAGGCTTGGGCTTCCCTACTCACCCCTTTTTATGGGGTTTACTAGAGTTCTATGGAATCCAACTCCATCACCTTACTCCCGGATCCATCCTCCACATCTCAGGCTTCATTTCTCCGTGCGAGATGTTTCTAGGGTGCAAACCCATTTCGATCTATGGAGGAAATTTTCTATCTGGTCCCCCGAACTGAGGGAGAGACTATTTGCAAAGTGGGCGGAGCCGAGGTATGACGCATAGCAGGGACTGTGTATCCGGTAGGGACCCCCTGGGCAGCCTCCGAAGAGTGGACCTCCGAATGGTTCTATATCGCTGATGTTGCCTTATTTGATCCTATCTTGAGGGGTCTACCCGAATATTCAACCGCTCCTATTAAGAAGCGGTTCAAGTGGCATCCGAAGAGCCCTAATCAAAAGGACAACTCGGAGGTGAAACAGTTGGTTGCCAAGGTAAAAATGCCGACACATTTTGAGCTAACAATAATCGAGGTGATGGCCGCGGCGGTAGACCGATGTGTCCAACCCCATCAACATAGATTCCAACCCATGTGGCAATATAATAGTTTAAGTGATACTACTCAGTAAAAGTGGTAGGGTCCTGCTAGCCCAGCAGCATTGGCTACCGTGTTAGCCGACCTTTACAATGGAGAAAAGGAGGACTTCATCAGCAAGAACACCAAGGATGGGTTAGTATACCTTATTTCCTCAATTCAGATTTTATTTATAGCGATATTTGGCTAATTGAATCCCGAAATCTTGTCTAAATAGGAATGGAGAAGATGGATAGAAACAATCACTTTCCCATCTCCCCAGCCGGAAAACTATGCCAGGGATAAGAATCCAGGATTCCACAACGATTCTGATACGTCCCTTGTTTTAAGGATCAATTCTTTTATCAAGAGAGCATTGACGGCTCTGAGGTTACACTCATAGACAAGTACCCTAGGATATCTCCTTCCTCGACGAGGGATAAAAAGGAAACTTCTTCCCGAAAGGGCGCGTGCCTACTACGCCAGCAACTCTGATGCCAACATGTCGTCACTCCACGTGTCGAACACCTGTCAAAACAAGGTTCGTTGAACCCGTGCCAAACAATGGCAGGTTCTCTAAACACGGAGTACCCATAGGATACACTTCGACCGCTCCCCCTGCCAAGAGGTAACGAGTTTATTATAAGCATTGTTTTTTCGACCAGCAACAGAAATTAACACATGTTGCCATTTTACATAGGAATCAAACACGACCACCCTATCAATTGCAAAGGGTAATGCGAACGTCCCTTGTGCAAATCAGCCTCCCGAGGATCACCACGAGGTTTCGGCTACTAACTCTAATGTCAAGAGGGTGATGAACCATCATTATCGAAAATAATCACTTCATCATCCCGAATTTTCCGAACACGAGTTCAATGCCTTGAGTTTGGTGGATACACACCTCGGAGCTGTCCGAGCAGGCCTTGAGGGAGTCGCCAATTGTATGTTAACTAGTCTTAAGGTATGTATTTAGATTTTTGCAGTTGTGTACAAATCTCAAGCCACTAGCCCCCGATCCTAAATAATTTAGTATGACCGATCTTTAGGGTCTAAACACAGTTGTTGACATGTTTTTAGGCTGGAGGGATAAAGTAAGGAGTTGTCTAAGGACATTGGGATGTACCAAACACAACTTGAGGCTGCAAAGGCGAAACTACAACAAGTAAAAAAGTTTCACAAGAGAAGCAAATGGTGAGTAATTTATTTTCAAATGATGTCCATAGTTCCTATTATCTTTCTTAAATGAAAGTGTACTTTATAGTAGTTGAGTCTATAGGTCAACTGCAAAGAGATCTCGAACCGGCTAGAGATTTGCAACGATATGTCGAATCTCTGAATTAGGCTAGGAGTCACTCATTATTCTGAAGTATTGTTTGAAATAAAAAACATAGGGTGGAAAAGCAAGTATAATTAGCCACATTGAGAGTTTAAAGACTCAGCTGGCACATGCCACCGAACAAAACAAGAGATTGAAGGGTGGAATGTTTGGTAAGTAATATGGCAAACTCATAAATATAAGAATGTGTGGTCTGAAATTGACAAATATCCCACTTCTCTTTAGAGCACTACTGACTTGGCGGCCCGAAGAAGATGTTAGTTCATTTAGTGGTGACCTTCTAAAGGAATTGTCCATAGTTTATGAACAATGGCGAAAGGCGACGAAGAGCATGTTGAATGCATTATGGTTGGGCAAGAACCATCTGGAAGGGATGGCCAAACTGGCTGAGCGCTTCAAAGGGGCTCATCGCCGATTTGAATTGTGGGAAACATCGTCCTGTGAGAAAGGTGCTCGAGAGGCATGGGCAATGGTGAAGAATAGGTTCCCTAAGCTCGAAGAACTAGCGCGAGTCGGGCAGGTAGGGCCCGATGGTCAAAGGTGCCTCTTCACTTGGTTTATGATCAAGTGATGCCTGCCGCACGCTTGTCACGACAAGATTGTCACCTAGATGTAATAATAGACAAACTAGATTAGCAGCCAGATGTGTGATTTCAAGTAACTAAGTACTTATCTCACTTTGTTCTTTGTCCAATGTGTTAATACTGTTTTAACCGATCATCTGCTTCTACCTCCCTTGATAATAATCACGGAGTGCTCCTTACTATGTAACATGTAAAATAGGTAAACAGTTCGGCGAAATAGGTAATCCGTCCCTATGGTGGTGACAGACACATCATTATCGTGGAGTTATGTTATATTACTTGTATTTAGTAAGAAACATCTTCCCAAGAAAATAGTTCCTTCATGGGTCCTTTCTTTTGGTATTCGAATATCTGACGTATATGGATGATGAGTATGTTGGGAAAATTAACCCTTGGTGATTATCACCTAATTATTGTCACCTTCTTCGTTCCTAACCAAATAAGTCATTAAGAACCCTAGCTTTTGGCTTCACTCGTCTGAGGTACTTATCCGGATTACCCGGCTGTAACAATCGCAGAGGTGCTCCCTTTATCCTCTAGCCGAAGAGTCGGGAACACAGAGGATAAACACATGAGCTAGGCAACCCAGCTTGGCAAAATCTTAAGTCAAATTTGTTGCATATAAAGGCTTAAGGATTGGAAGGATAGACGCATCATGTAATAGATGCACAAATGTATTATGATCACCTTGTATTTGAAAGTTCCCATGTGTCTTCGAAAAATACATGTTCGTGGACACAGTTCGGTTTATCTGAACATAAGCTCGGATATGTTAATCAACTTAAAAGAGGAAAAAAGGGATACAGAAAAAAACTGAAAAATGTAAGAAGGGACTTAATCAGTATGACTACACCACTCTAGCTGTAGAAATGCCAAAGACGACTCGTGTTCCATGTGTTTGGTTAAATACGATTATCTCACGTGTTACGGAGACGATACGCTCCTCCTGCAAGGATGTCGTTGATTACGAAAGGGCCCTCCCATTTGAGTGCAAGTCTATTTTTCTTCTTCTCGGGGAGACTTAACACAAGCTAGCCTACATTGTAAGTCTTCGCCTGAACTTCCCTGCTCTGGCAGCGTCGGGCCTGCTATTGATAGAAGGTGGAACATAACAGAGCTATATCTTGCTCTTCTTCTAGTGCGTCCAGGTCATCCTGCCGATCAAACTTGGCTTCCTTTTCCTCGTATATGTGCACTCTAGGTGCATCATGAATGATATCACATGGGAGGACTACTTCCACCCCATACACCATGAAGAATGGCATATAAGTCATTGATCTATTCGGAGTGGTGCGTAAACAACACAATATAGAATCGAGGTCCTCTACCCAATGATAGTCGGACTCTTTCAGAGATTGGACTAAACACGACTTAATTCTGCTCATGACGAGACCATTAACCCGTTCGACTTGTCCATTTGTTTGTGGGTGATACATAGAAGCATAGTCGAGCTTGATGCCCAACTTCGCGCATGAGCCCTTGACTTCCTAGGCGGTGAAATTGGATCCGTCATCCGTTATTATACTATGAGGAATGCCATAATAGTGCACCACATGTGATATAAAATCGATGATTGGTCCGAACTTGGCACAAGTTATTGGTTTACCTTCAATCCACTTAGTGAACTTACCAACCATAACTAGTAAATATTTCTTTTTCTTGGATCCTCCTTTGAGAGGTCCGACCATGTCCAGCCCCCAGACCAAAAAATTCCAAGTAATCGATATTGTCCGAAGAGGCATTGAAGGCATGTGGCTTTGATTTGCAAAAAAACTAACATCCGACGCAATGCTGAACAAGTGTATGAGCGTCTGCACGAGCTGTTGGCCAAAAGAAGCCAGCCAGAATGCTTTGCTTACCAGAGCTCTAGCCGCTGTGTGGTGACCGCTCATACCTGCGTGTATTTCAGCAAAAAGTTGTTAACCTTCTTCTTCGGATATGCATCGCTGGAGGACTCCGGTAGTGCTTTTTCTATAGGGTTCCCCTTCATGAACCTTGTAAGACTTGGCTCGTCGTACTATCCGTCTTGCTTCTGTTTGGTCATCTGGGAGTTCTTGGTGGAGAAGATAAGCCAGGAAAGGTTCGGTCCATGGCACGATTACGACCATGATTTTGTGAGCCGAGAGTGTTTCCTCTAGTGCGGAGCCGCTGATAATTTGATCATATGGATCAACTATTAGGGGAGTAACTTGTTCCTTTACCGTGGCTCCAATGTCCTCATTTTCGTCCTGCCATACCACGGAAGGCTTGAAGAGTCGTTCCAAAAAGGTGTTTTTAGGGACGGGGTCGCGCTTGGCACCCACACGAGCAGGGATATCGGTATATTGGTTGTTGTCTCTAGAGACATGGTGGAATTCAAGGCCTTCGAACTGAGATAATATCTTGAGGATGACGTTCCTATAAGCTGCCATCTTTAGATTTTTGGCTTTGTATTTGCCATTGATTTGGGAGATAGCGAGGTTCCAATCCCCCCGCACCTCCAGCCTTTATACGTCCTCAAACCATGCAGTAAACCCTCCTATTCAGCCGCATTATTGGAATCAGTATACATGTTTTTTAATACGTACCGGATATTGTCACCTGTGGGGGATGTAAGTAGGACACCAGCCCCCAGGCCAGTGAGTCTCTTGGAGCCATCAAAATAGATCGTCCAATGGGAATATGTACTATACTCTTTAGGGAGTTCGGCTTCCATCCATTCGGCTAGAAAGTCAACCAACACATGAGTTTTGATAGCTTGGTGTGTCCTGTACGTGATTTCAAAAGGTAAGAGCTCTATGGCCCATTTGGCTATGCGACCCGTGGAATCCTTGTTATCGATTATTTATCCAAGTGTACTTCAGATGCTACCATGACCGAACACTATTGAAAGTAGTGTTGGAGCTTGCGCGATGCCATAAAAACTATGTATGCTATCTTTTGGTAGTGTGGATAGCGAGATTTCCATGGGTAAGTACTTCAGACAGATAGTAGTCTGGTTTCTGTATCCAAAGTTTGTGTCCATCAGAATCTCATTCGACCACGAGTACTCCGCTAACAACCTAGTTGGTGGCCGAGATGTATAATAGCATTGGTTCTCCTGTGGTAGGTGTTGTCAGTATTGTGTTACTAGCTAGCAGTATTTTAATTTCCTCCACGACTGTTGTTGCTTCTTCCGTTCACTTGATGTTTTTGGTTCGCTTAAGCAGTCGATAGAGTGGTAGTGCTGTTTCGTCGAGGCAAGAAATGAAATGGCTTAAAGCCGCGACACAGCTTGCCAGTTTTTGTATGTGTTTTAACTCCGTCGGGATCGCAAGTTGAGATAGAGCTTAGATTTTTGCCGGATTGGCCTGTATTCCTCTATGGGAGACAATGAAACAAAGCAGTTTGCTTGCGGGAACGTCGAAGACACATTTCTCTGGATTGAGCCATATGTCATATTTCCGGAGATTCTCAAAGGTTTGTCGGAGGTCGTCCACCAGCTAACTGACGTGTTTAGTCTTGATGACCACGTCATCCATATATGCCTCGATTGTCTTGTTGATTTGTTTTTCTAGGCATGTATGAATCATGCATTCATATGTGGCACCTGCATTTTTTAACCCAAAGGGCATTGTGTTGAACAAGAATGTCATGTAGGGAGTGATGAAAGCAGTTGCGGCCTGATCGGATTCCTTCATCTTTATTTGATGGTATTCGGAGTAGGCATGAAGGAAACATAGTGAGTCATGTCCGGCGGTTGCATCAATGATTTGGTCTATGCAAGGTAGAGGAAATGGATCATTAGGGCAGGCTTTATTGAGATCTTTGAAATTGACGCATAGCCGCCACGATTTGTCCTTTGTTGAAGAAATGACCAAATTTGCCAACCACTCGGGGTGTTTGATGTCTCGAATGAATCAGGCTTCGAGCAATTTTGCTAGTTCGGTACTCATGGCTTGACACTTGGGCTGAGAGAATCGACATAACGTCTGTTTGACGGGCTTGAAGCCATCGATTATGTTCAAGATGTGCTCGGCCAGTTTTCCTGGGATTCCTGGCATGTCTGGAGGGTGCCATGCGAATATATCCCAATTTTCTCGTAAGAGTGTATGCAATGCTTCGTCGACCGTACGGTCGAGTTGTGCTTCGACATATGCTGTTTTATTGGGATCTGTCGAATGTACTTGAAATTTTTCTATTTCGTCAGCGGGCTTGAAGGATGTGGACTTGGGTCTCTTTCTAAGAGTTACATCATCCTTGTCAACGACCCATCATAGTTCAGTGAGCTCTTCAGCCGGAAGGTCTTCTGAAAGTGCCTCGAGCGCGAGCGTTGCAGTTTTATTCTCGGCAAGGAGAGCCTTATCCGGGCATTTTGAGTTTCATGTACCCATAATGCGGCATGGCCTAAAATTTGGTGAAGGCCTCCCGTCCAAAAGAGCGTGCATTTAAAGGGTACAATATGAAAGATGAGTTCTTCGGACGTGTAATTCTCGTAGGTGTCGAATACTACATCAAGGGAGACTAGAGTTGTGCATCGGGCTTCTCTTCTGGGGATGATTCCTCGACATGTTGTGTTTCTCCATTCGATGCAGGATTTGTCGAACTGCATTTTATCCAAAGTATCCTCATAAATGAGGTTTAAGCTGCTGAGCCATCCATTAGTACCTTTGATAGTTTGAAACCATCTATAATTGATTGAGGACTAGTGCGTCAGGTGTTCGGTTAGAATGTATTCCTGGCTGGTCCTCCTCGGTAAAGGTCATAGGCATGTTTCTCCAAGAGTTTGTTGCTTCCACCAGGAATACCTGGTTGGTTTCTTTGATTATTTGAGGAGAACGTCTTGTAAATTGTGAGTACATCGACAATGTTGTGTTGTAGTTTGGATGAACGGTTTTGAAGTGGTTGGGTCCCGAGGATAACCTTTGCGCATTTGGCCACCTGCCTGACAACCCAACAAGCTCGAAGTATGTGAGTCGAACGAGTGTTGGGTAATGCGAAATGTATAGGGCATGTGTCGTCCAATAGTTTATCTACGGTTTGGCATCCATCATGGGGCTTGTTCTTCTCCTTGAGGGCCCGTGATCGATCGATTGTTGTTGGGCCATGCGCTTCCTCCGAGCTTCTCTGGGCTGCTCTATATGGATTGATTCCACTTGCAATTGCTGAGATTGCGAGGTACTTTCCATTGCACAATATTTGCGTATCAATGTAGAAAGCTCGGTAAGGACTTGCACGTGGAGGCGAACGAGGGAATTTAGGATACCCTCCTCGTGGCAGTTATGCTAGAATATGTCTATAATTTCGTGGTCGCTGCAGTCCGGTATCTGGTTTATGGTCAGGAGAAATCTATCCCAGAAGTGTTGGACCAAAGTTGCCAGAATCGTGACTCAAGTCTTAGAATCTTACGACTTTACGATCCAAACTAGCCCCTCCGATTGTACGATTTTTCTCATAGAATCTAAGTTTCTACGATTCAAGTAGTTATGATTCTACGATTCACGATCCTACCAACGGAGTTCCGATCCGATTCAGAATCGCGATTATGACAACCTTGTGTTGGACTATTTCCCCTGGCTTTTGCTGAACGTGGTGGAGGTCCCGCATGCTAGGCTTTTTTGAGATGCTCAGGTGGTGCCAAGATTGGGAGGTGGGTGGGAAAAATTTGGTATTTCAACAGAACACACGTCTTTGGTATTCTCAATTGTGTGTGACACTATTGAAGAGTCCAGAGCAACGGGTTTAGGGCGTTTTCGGTTGCCCGCACATGACTGCTTGCACCTCGAATTGAGTTTGGGGCGTAACTCGATTGCTGGACTACCTGGAGAGTCTGGGTTACCGGCTATTGGGATACAGACGGTTCTGAGTTCCGATGATCGGGAGAACAAACCTTCTGCTCGTTTCTCAATGGTGGCAACTAAGTGCGTGGTAGGTGGGATATGGATGTCCGTGTCATCGGGTCTGATCCCAATCTGGTCGTAGATCGACGGTTGGTCATGGGATACTCCCATGGCCTGAATTGGACCAAATAGCTCGTCTAATTCCCTAGCATCCATGCTTTCGGAATCCGTGGAGCCAGCCCGAGGTGTCGTTGTTGTCGGAATATCCGGAGTCGTGCGAGAGCTGCATTCACCAGAAGATGATCCACATAAGGCATCTTACTCGGGCCTCGAGGCCGGAGCCTGGTCGAGAGTCGTCTCGAGGACGAGATCCGCCCCCTCCGATGTCAACGCATCGAGGGTAAAATGTGTTGTCAGAATAAGGTCTCCCTAGGAATCGGTGACGAACTCTAAGTTACCGAACCTGATCTCCTGACCAGGGGCAAGGCTTCCGACCGATCTAAGCGACTAGTTGGTTTGGCATGAAACATGATGCTGCTGAATGCGAAGATCTACCCAAGGACGAAAACATCCCAAACATGGATGTCATCATCGATGATGAGGCAGGCCATTGATCCTTGTGTAGTTCCACAATGGTCTCTTAATGAAAGTTCCAATGTCGGTGTAAAACCCGGCTGATCTCGAGTAGGGGGTCTGAACTGTGGATTTTCGATCGATGTATAACAAGGAATGCAGAAGACGATGTTTACCCAGGTTCGTGCCCTCTTGATAGAGTAAACCCCTATGCCATGCTCTTGCTATATTGATCAAGTAGTACAGAGTATAGACTTGATCTATCTCGAGATCGGATGTTGTGGTCGAAAACCTTAATCGTAATGAAATTATTCCTTTTATGAACTATAGCCCCTTGGATTATATAGATATGAGTTACATCAAGGAGAGGGATATGCATATCACCACGTTGCCATGGATTGACAAGTCTATGGAAGAGCCCTTCTTTATTTTAGTACCTTCAATGAAGATCGAACGACCCAGGAGTCCAGCCCACAAGAACGGGTAAGTGGCCCGAGGACACCCTTAATCCTATACTCCCTTAGTCTCACCCTTGATTTTTCTCATGAATTTAGAAAAGGGGTTTCCCACATTTTTTGACTCCTCTTTTTCATCTCCACTATACATAGAGGAAGGGGTAGTGGAAATGGTAGTTTTGATGTTGGAGGTTACCTTGTTGGATGCCTTGTCCATAAGCCATTTGGCAATGCAGTTCTCATCGGGGGAGTTGAAGAGGGGTACATTCCTTGGAGAAGAGGAATCAATGGCCACCGTGGCCATTTCCATTACTTCACAACTTGCATCATTATCATCATCCTCATTGGAGAGGTACTCTTCTTGAGCCACCACCACCTTTTGGGGCATCTTCTTGGAGAAGTTATTCTTGTTGGGGAAGGACTTGACCTTGTCTTTGCTAATGAGCTTGCCACCATTGTCTTCCCTATTCTCATACGCAATCTACCACAAAGTGACTCACATTACCACAATTGTAGCACGTCCGCACGTGTTGCATGCCCTTGGACCCACTTGAGTAGTTCTTGGATAATTAGGCCTTGAGTTTCTCCTGTTGCCCCAAAATTGTCTTGAAGCAAGAGACATGTGCTCGTGGTAAGCATATTTGGTGTCTTCGGGACAACATTCTTCTTCTTCTTCTTCTTCTTCTGAAACATCCTTGGCCTTTAAAGCTAGGTTGGCACAGCCTTTTATGGACCGTTGGACACTAGCTAGAGCATTGTCGGTGATCTTGTTCAATATGTTCATGGCAATGAACTCATCCAACACATCGCTTGAGGACAAAAAGTGGAAGTCCGGCGATTGACGGATGACGGAGAACATGGCCTTGTTGAATGGCATGATGGACTTGAGAAACTTCCTCTTGATCCAATAGTCATCCACATCCTTGCTTTCATAATCTTCAAGAGCAACGGCAAGAGTTTTCACTCACCATAAAGCTGACGAGGGTCCTCATCATCAAGCATTGCAAATTCATCGGCCTCATCAAGAATCACTTCAAAGTTGGACCGTTGAATACTCAAGCCACCCTTGTACGTGGAAATAATGTATTCCCAACAATCCTTAACACGGGTGAAAGGATGTAAGTGAGCAAGATCTTCAATGGGGACAACTGCTTGAAGGATGAACAAGGCGGAGTGGTTGAGTTGCTTGTCGGCCTCTTCTCTTGGAGAGAGGTTGCTTGGATCATGTGGGTAGTACCCTTGCTCAATGATTCTCCAAAATTTTGTTGAGTTGATTAAAATAAGCCTTGATACAAAATACCCAATTAGCAAAATCATTCTTAACCAGTTTAGGAGGAGGACCATATGCAGTGGGTGAACTAGTCCTCCATAGACTACGGGAGGAGGAACCGAGGTGTAGGCATATGTCCTGCTCGTTTCTTGAGGCAATTTGTTCTTATCATGACTAGCCCCTCCTCATCGGAGTTGGCACCCGAGCTCGAGGTAGTGGCGTTAACCACTCCCAATAGAGCGGTAGAGAGTTTGAGCCCGTCAAGGAAATCTTTAAACATGGATTTGAC
This sequence comes from Hordeum vulgare subsp. vulgare, assembly GCF_904849725.1. Taxonomy (NCBI): domain Eukaryota; kingdom Viridiplantae; phylum Streptophyta; class Magnoliopsida; order Poales; family Poaceae; genus Hordeum; species Hordeum vulgare. Next base: position 336,738,453 of record NC_058520.1, on the reverse strand, counting down.
CTCGGCCGCCATAGAGGATTTAAGCTAGTAAATTGCCTCATTTATATCCTCTCGGGAGACCGTGCTCACACCCTCGGCGTCCGGTAAGTCCTCAACCCACTCCCCAATGTTAACCATACTCTTTGGGTAGTGAAACCCTTAATAAAGAGATGTAGCCCTCATACCAATTGAAAGGATCGATATGGTTGACTAGAGGGGGTGAATAGGCAACTACCAATTTTAAGCTTTTCTTTAACAAAATAGGTATAGAAACAAATAGGTTGTCTATGTTGGAAATATGCCCTAGAGGAAATAATAAATTATTTATTATAATATTTCCTTTTTCATGATAATTGTTTATTATCCATGCTATAATTGCATTGATTGGAAACACAAATACATGTGTGGATACATAGACAACACAGTGTCTCTAGTAAGCCTCTAGTAGACTAGCTCGTTGATCAAAGATGGTTAAGGTTTCCTAACCGTAGACAAGTGTTGTCACTTGATAACAAGATCACATCATTGGAAGAATGATTTAGTGGACAAGACCCAAACTATGAACGTAGCATGGATCGTGTCATTTTTATTGCTACTGTTTTTCCGCATGTCAAGTATATGTTCCTATGACCATGAGATCATGTAACTCACCGACACCGAAATAATACCTTGTGTGTGTCAAACGTTGCAACGTAATTGGGTGACTATAAAGCTGCTCTACAGGTATTTCCGAAGGTGTCCGTTGAGTTAGCATGGATTTCCAAAGGCGGCTCAAACGTCGCAACGTAACTGGGTGACTATAAAGCTGCTCTACAGGTATTTCCGAAGACTGGGATTTGTCACTCTGTATGATGGAGAGGTATCTCAGAGCCCACTCGGTAATACAACATCACAATAAGCCTTGCAAGCAATGTGACTAAAGAGTTAGCCACGATATTTCGTATTATGGAACAAATAAATAGACTTGCCAGTAACGAGATTCAAATAGGTATAGACATATAGACGACTGAATCTCGGGCAAGTAACATACCGAAGGACAAAGGGAATGTTATACGGGATTAACTGAATCCTTGACATAGAGGTTCAATCAATAAAGATCTTCGTAGAATATGTAGGAGCCAATATGGACATCTAGGCCCCGCTATTGGTTATTCACCGAAGAGTGTCTCGGTCATGTCTACATAGTTCTCGAACCCACACGGTCTGCACACTTACGGTTCGGTGACGTTTCGGTATAGTTGGGTTATGTATGTTGGTGACCAAAGGTTGTTCGTAGTCCCAAATGAGATCCCGGATGTCACGGGGAATTCTGGAATGGTCCGGAGATGAAGATTGATATATATGAAGAGGGTATTTGGGCTACGGAATGGTTTCGGGTATTTCTGGTAGTGTACCGGGAATGGCGAATGGGTTTTGGGGGTCCATCGGGAGAAGTCCACCCACCGAGGGGCCACATGGGCCTAAGAGGTGGCGCACCAGCCCTTGGTGGGCTAGGCAGCCAGCCCCTAAAGGCCCTAGCACCAAGGAGATGGGAGGAGGCCAGGTAGGGAGGGAATCCTACTAGGAGAAGGACTCCACCTCCCTTGGTGGAGTAGGATTCCTCCTGCTTGGATTCGGTCGGCCAACTCTAGGGGAAACCCTAGGGCGCAACCCCTTCCGTCTACCTCCTATATATACTAGAGGGGATAGAGGGCAACCAAAACACAATCTAAGGCGCAGCCCCGTCGGATTTTGGGATCCGCAAAACCCAAAAGATTCGAACTCACGGGCGTGTACAAAGGTCTCTCGTGGGCTCGCCTCACCTAGCTCGCTACTCATCGGAGATGGAAAGGAACTCACTCGATGGTGAGGAAGACACAAAACACGGCGATTTACCAGGTTCGGGCCGCTGGGAAGTGTAATACCCTACTCCTGCTTTGGTGGACTGCCTCTCATGGAGGTTGGTGGATGAACTAGTACATTGTTCGAGGGCCTTCGGAGGCTGGATGGCCTTTGCGTGGCGCATGTGGGTGAATGAATGGATCTCCCCCCTATGGAGAAACCTATCCTCTATATATAGTGGCAGCCCTGGTCCTCTTCCCTTATCGTTTCAGCGGGAAGGGGTCCCACAACGGCCAATTTTGAAGGTGAACAAGGGAACATGCTCCCCTGCCCAAAGATGGTCTTCGCGTGTAAAGTGGCTGCCAACGCTGCACTGACGGGCCCAGGGATGACGTCTGTCCTGCTAGCGGGCAGCGATGGCCTGGTTGCACTAGAATGGGAACATTTGGAAGATGCCTTGGGAACCCCGGTACGTCCTTGCCCCCTTTGCACTAAAGGGGAAACTGCTCTGCCCTGCTGTCAGCTGCTCGCCTGTCCTTCCCCTGCGTCACCCTTGATTCCTGAGGCCGGGCCTGACGTCGGAATATCCACCGCCCCGGAGGGGTCCTGAGGAGATCACCTGCGGGTCTTGATGCTGTTCTTCCTCGCGAGGCTTGGCCCCTTGTGAGGGCCTTGCCTTGAGTGGTGTCGTGCTCGGTTGTGTTTGCTTGATAAAGTAGGCCAGCCCTGGGCCACAAGTAGGCATGTCTGGGCACCCCCAATCCGAGAACGCCGATAGTAGCCCCCGGGCCCTTGGCATGCTCGGGTTGGCTTCTGGGCAAATTCTCAGGGGGCCGCCTGAGGCGCCGCTGGCCCTAAATGCTTGGGGGCCACGCCGGTGCGCGTCACGTGGCTGATGTTGGGTCTTCCTCGTCTGTTGTCTTTACCCGAGTTATTAGGAGTCTGGCTTGTTGTGTCGGTGCATTATTGCTTTCCCTTCTCTCACACTTGCTCTTCCTCCTCGGTCTCAAACTCCACCCGTCGTCTCGCAAATCCGGCGCCGCGCCGCTCCCTTGCTAGTCCAGTGGTGGCACCCGCCAGCAAGAAAAAGCAAGACGCGCAAGGTCCAGCCCTGGCTCCTCCACTCTTGGAGTGCGCCCACTCCAAGGACGTGGATCTCGTCCCCGTGCTTCCATGGACTGCGCCCGAGTCCAACGAGCACGGGCGGACCCTGATCTGGCCTGGTGCCATAGAGAAGCAGCCCGCGTCGAAGGTGGTATACTCCTTCTTTCTCCATAGCGTATTCATCGGGCTAGTGCTGCCCTTCTCCTCATTCTTCACCGCCATCGGGAATCACTATGGGATCCAGACCCTCCATCTCCAACCCAACTCCATCTTGCTTCTGTCTTTCTTCGCTTTCTACTGTGAGGCCTTCGTAGGCGTGCGGCCTTCAGTAGCCCTCTTCCGCCATTTCTTCAGCCTGCGTCTGCACGACGACGCACATTTGTCGGCATGTGTGTCCTTCGTAGCGCCTAGAGCGACAATTTTCTCCTGAAGGCTTGGAAGAAGGTGGAGAACTTCATGCATCGTTGGGTTCTCATGAGCCTCAAGGACGCCAACACTCGGCTGGAGGAGCCGAAGGGGCTTCCGGAGAAGACTTCTGCATGGAGCTCGGCAAAGTTCTCCGACCCTCGGGTCGTGCCCATACTGGAGCGCTCCTCCCGCCACATCAGCACCAAGAGGTTGACCAGTGGGATGATAGTGAAGGAATTCTTGGCGCAGCGCCTGGCGCCCCTTCAGGCCCATTCCGGCCCCTGTGGGACTACCGGGCTGGTAACGACGAGCTCAGGCTCCGTTCCCAAGACCTTCCCACTAAGGAGCTGAATAGGGTTGTGGCGATCTTGCTGGGCGGTGACCCTGGTGACCTACCCGAGGCTCTGGTTCCGCTGTACCGCCTCGACGACGAGGCCAATCGGATCGCCGTGCTGCGTGTCTTTGATGAGTGGGGGCTCTTCCCGGTCGAGGGCTCTAGGACGGTGGAGGTATCGTCGGATAACACCTTCGGCGGGGAAGCCTCGGAGAAGACCGTCGAAGACTGCCCCGTGAACGCGCCTCCCCCGTCGCAGGCCATCCTTCTGCGCGAGGTTGAAGATGATGATGCCACAGGCGAGGAATTCGTGGTGGTCTCCTCGTGCCCGACCAGGACCTCTAGGGGACCCGCGCCGGCCCCGCACGCCACGCGGTCCGCGTGTGTGCCCGCCCCCCAGAAGTGCAAGGCTGGGTCATCCTTGGTGCATCTTGCCTTCGCTGGCGGAAAGCCTGAGGCACGGGGCTGCCCCCTAGGGGGCCTTGTCGCTCCAGCCGTCGCGGGGGCGGAGAAGAAGAAGATATGGATCAACCTCGAAGAGTAAGTTACTTACCTTGGCACGCCATGCGCGTACGTCGTCCTCGCTTGGCTGATTCCCTATTTTGCCTGATGTCCAAGGGCGTCGTCTCGCCGAGGGAGAAGAAAAAGAAGGCGGGCGTAGGGCTGAAGGTGACTCCTGACGCACCGTTGGCCCCCTCCAATGTGTCGCGGCCGGCCGATGGAGAGGGGAGGCTCGCACGGCGACCTCTCAGGCCTTGGTGGTCGCGCCCCCCGAGTCCCCATAGCGACCTAAGGCTGTCGTGGAGAAGCCGTTACCCGAGGGGTAGGCTCTTGAGGGCCCTCAGCCTGCTGATGCGCCAATGCTCACATCCTCCGGGCAACCTTCGGAGCCCCCCGTCCTTCGTGACAATGCCTCCCTGACGGAACCGCCCGCGACAACACTAGGGGCTTCTCTGGAGGAGGTTTTGAAGACTTCGGAATTCACCCAGGGCATCCTAAATGGGGCCTTCCGCGGTGTGGGCAAGGTCGCGGTCGCGATGGCGAACGGCGAGAAGGAGTCCAAGGCTGCTCGCGCCGTGTGCGAGGAGGCGGTGGAAGGATCCGCTGCGGCCACCAAACGCTACGAAGAGGCGGAGGCTATCCTGAAGGCCCTCCAAGAAGAACAAGCCAAGCTAGCCAAGCTGCATCGCCTGTGGGGGGAAGAAATCACGGCCCGCGAGGCCAAGCTCGTCACTTGGGAAGAAGAGTTGTCCCAGGAGGAGAATCGCCTGGGCGCCAAGCAGGCGGAGGAGGTCGCCTCGAGGAAGGCCCTCCTTGATGCCAAGGGGGAAACCCTCACCGCGACATAGAGGAAGAAGGCCGCGGAGCTGGTCGGGTTCCCTGATGTTGAGCTCAGGCTTCATGCGGCGCTCCTTTCCCTCTGTCGGGACGAGTTCGACAAGCCTCTGGCCTCCCAGAGAGTGGCTTCGCTGCTCTCGCGGCGGAGCTCGCCATGGCGTTGGAGAACGTCATCGTCCAGGTGGACAAGATCTTGGACAACGAGTGACGTGACTTCTTCTTTGAGGCCGCAACACGCGTTTTAAGTCACCTCTATCTTCGCGAGCCGGGATTAGACTTCGGCTCCGTGATCCTTCCGGTCCCACTAAGGCTCGCCACAGCGCCGCGGAGGCGGTGAAGGGTCCCATAGAGGCGTTGGTGAAGAGGTTTGCCTGCGTCGCCGCTCCTTCATCTCCGGATGCCGGTGAAGCCGATGACGGGGAAGACGATGCTTCTGACGCCAACAACAAGCCACCTGAAGACGGGGCGATCGATGGTGGCGGCTCCTCCTGATTCCCCCGTGTTCTTTTTTCCTGCAATGCACATCGTGCCTCGTGGAGGCATCAAACTTATTTGCATTTTCAAGGACTTACTAAGGCTTGTAATAACCAGTTGACTGCTTGAATGGTTTCTTCGCTTTGTTCTTTCATGTTTGCTGTGATACTCTGCGTCGGCAGGGCCCACCCCACACATGGAGCGCAGCAAGGATTTTGAAACTTCAGAACACTTTCAGCACTCTATGTCGGCAGGGCTCGCCCCGCGCTTATCTTCCCGCTATTGAACCGATCGGAAACTAAGGACAGACCAAAGGGGGAAGGAGCTACGAGCACAATTTAGGCTCCTGAGTCGCGATGCTAAGGAGTCCCCGTTGACATACGAGTGACTCCAGCGTTCTCCCTGAGAGATTGGAAGTGGCTTGTTGAGCGCACTAGGCTCTGCGTTGGCAGGGCCTGCCCCGCGATTGAACCGACCGGAAACCAAGGACGGCCCAAAGGGGGAAGGGGCTACGGGTGCAGTTAGGCCCATGAGTCACGATGCTCAGGGGTCCCCCTTGACGTACGAGCGGCTTCGTACTTCCAGTTGTGTTGATCACCTCCGTCTTCCCCCAGCGCGGAGCATAGGGCTTCCACTAGGCGTTGGATGGACCCCTCGGCATCCTCAGGGGGGGGGGGGGGCTGGGCGTATACACCCTCGGCTCGCTATTACGTGAGAGTGTCACGGTGGGGGTGTATATGGGAGGTCGCGAGGACGCTTTGGCCTCGCGAGTGTCCCTACTCCCGAGTCATTGGTGGACTGAGTTGATTTTGTTTGGGTTATTGGTGAACCCTGCTGACTTCTTCTTCTTCGGGAGTGAGGCAGGGTATTTGCTGCCTCGGGAGGCCTGCAAGGATAAGCTTCGACCGGAGCCCCCAAGCGGGGGGGGGGGGGGGGGGGGGGCGAACGCCCAAAATTACAAGCAAGGTAGACCGCTAGGGTTCGAAATGGGTGAGATAGAAACAACTGAAGGATGAGTAAATGAAAGTAGCTGTTGTGGAGTGCCCTTAGCTCCTGGAGGCCGCATGGCCCTGGGGGCGCCCTCGGACAGGGTGCGCCAAAAAGTTACCTGACAACAGCCAACAAAAAGTCACCTGCTGGCCATACCGCTGAAGTGCCAAAGGTACCGTCGTCACCCGATCTCCTGCTTCTACAGTCGCGACCCTCACGGGTCCGCCGTCTCCTAAGGCTCGGGGCCTTCGCTCGGCCCGAGCATCTCCTCCTCTTCCTCGCCACGCCCCAGCAGGAAAGGCATGAGCATGGCCCACTGGAGCCACTGCTAGGAGGCAGTTGCGTTCCCCTGCCCGAAGGGCATGAGGGCGCCGGTGCCCGGGTACACCCACCGATGGTCAGTTAGCGCGTGCCAGAAGGGGACTTGAGCCGAGGCTCTATCGGTTGCGAGCGCATTGATGCAGATGTGGGGCCGGTCGACCGTGCCGACGACGGTGACTGCGATTGGTGGTGCAGGACAGTCCCCACCTCGCACTGTCTGGGCCTCTCGAAGTTCTTGGATTTCTCTAATGACGGACTCACAGGAGCTGGGCGAACGCGTGCCGGAGCTCGCCCTCGGGTTGTGCTCAAGCGCCACCCTCGCCTCACTCGTCAGGCCCGGAACCTCCCCGGTGGGGGCCCCCAGCCCTGACCCAAGGGGGCTGCCAAGCACGCCTTCCTATGCTATGGGAAGCATGGCCCTGTCCCCCGGCACGGAGCCCGAAGCCCTAGGGCGCTCTGTGGGGAGGATCTCCTTCTCCTTCTTGCATGGGTCCTCATGAGGCGGCTCGTCTTATTCGTCGTCCCAGCGCTCCGCCGCTGCTACACGGTAGGCGCACTCAAGTGTACAGACGACATCCTTTTTGACGCAGGCGATGGTGATAACGCTGCCGCTCCCTGGCATCTTGAGGACATTGTAGCCATGGTGGGTCACTGCCATGAACTTGGCATGAGCCGTGTACCCAAGGATTGCGTTGTACGATAGGTGGATGTGCGCAACGTCGAAGACGATGATCTCAGTGTGGTAGTTCTTGCCCTCGCCGAAGGTGAATCACAGATGCACCTGCCCGATGGGCACGGTGGACCCCTCTGTGACTCCTGAGAAGTTCTTAGTCGGCATGAGCTGTTCATACGGCTGCTGGAGTTTCTCGAAGGTCTTGACCGAGAGGATGTTGAGCCCTGCTCCACTGTCGATAAGGCTCTTGGTGACGAGGACGTTGCTGGTGGTCGGGGTGCATATCATGGGGAGTTTGTCGGCCATGAACGAACACCTGAGCTGGTAACTTGGGTCGAAGGTGATGGTGGTTTGGGACCAGTTGAGGGGGCGCATCGCTTCAGTCTTTGGGAGGGCGGCATTCACGTCCCGTGTGAACTGCTTGAAGGCGTGGTTGGAGGCTGGAGTCTAGGCGTCGCCCAGGATGGAGGCCACCTCCCTGACCTCCTGGAAGCCCCTAGCCCCATCGTCCTGCCTCACGAGGGTGGGCCTCACGAGGCTGATCGTGTCGTTACCCCTCCTGAGGGTTGTCGCGCTAGCGATCGTCCCGAGTCTGGTCGCGCCAGGGGTCCTCCTGAGAATGCCCGCGCCAATGGTCTTCAAGAGGATGTTCACGCCACCCCTCACGTGGCTCCCGGTCATCCTAGTAGCCTCCACTACGGGCACCGCCGCGCGCGGGGCCTCTGTCGACCCGTCCGCGGCGCCTGCTGAAGTGCTTGGGACGGACCAGGCCGAGCTCTTGGCACCCTGAGGAATCATGGCTGCTGGTGCCATGGAAGATGGACGTTGCCCCCCCTCCTGACGGACGCTTTCCCCCTCAGTCGTACTTCGCCTCAGGCTCCGCTGCGAGCACCGCAGGAGCCTTGCGCTTCGCCTCCTTGGCCTTGGCCTTCTTCTCTTCCTGGTTCAGCCGCGTGAGGCCCGAGGAGTGACATGCGACCTTCTTCAGCCCAGGCGCACTTGTTTGTCAGGTTGAACATCTCAAGTGTGGTGCTCATTTCATCACTGATGGCGAGGTCCTCCTTCATCTTGAGGCCGATGACTCCGTCGGAGAAGGCCGAGATGACAGCCTCGTCTGATGCCTTGGGGATCTTGAGGCGCATGACCGTGAAGCGTTGTATGAACTTGTGTAGGGTCTCCCCGTCCTGCTGCTTGATGCGCTGCAGGTCGTTCACGGTGGGGGCGAGGTCGCGAGTGCCCTGGAAGTTGGCGATGAAGCGCTTGCGTAGGCTATCCCAAGAGGTGATGGACGCCCTTGGGAGGTTGAGGAGCCAAGAGCGCGCGCCGCCCTTGAGCGCCATCGAGAACCAGCACGGAATGACCTTGTCGCCTCCTCCTGCCGCCGTGATGCTTAGCGTGTAGAGTTGCATGAACTCTGTCGGGTCCAAGGTGCCGTCGTAGCACGGGGGCAGGTCGGGCTTGAACTTGCAGGACCACACAGTTGGGTAGAGCTCAAGGGCGACGGCGAGGCATCCCACTGGTCCGACGGGTGTAGCTTGTGTGGGGGCGACCTAGTCCTGTTGCTCCAATGGGTCTGCTTCGGGCGGGGCGCACTCGTGGTCCGAGACTTGCAGCGCCAGGAGAGCGCACGCGTCGGCACCTGGTCGAGGAACCACCTGACAGATTGCTTCATCTCCTAGCCTCGCCCTAGGCTCGCAAGGTCGGTCGCGGGGACATTGATACATCTCCAACGTATCTATAATTTTTGATGGTTCCATGCTATTATCTTGTCAACTTTGGATGTTTTGTATGCATGATTATGCTATTCTATATCTTTTTTGGGACTAACCTATTAATTGAGTGCCAAGTGCCAGTTTCTATTTTTTCCGTGTTTTCGACCCTTTTCAGAGAAGAATATTAAACGGAGTCCAAACGGAATAAAACCTATGGAATGATTTTTTCCGTAACAAAAGATACGTAGGGAACCGGGGCATAGGACCCCGGGGGAGACAACAAGCCCCCTAGCTACGGCCTGGGGGCGCGCCTACCAGGCTTGTGGGCCCCCCGTGGCTCCTTTGCCCTACTTCTTCCTCCTATAAATTCCCTAAAAATCCAAAACTGCCAAGGAGAGCCATGAAAATACTTTTCCACCACCGCAAGCTTCTGTCTCCGCAAGATCCCATCTGGGCACGTTCTGGTGCCCTGCCGGAGAGGGGGTTCGTACACGGATGGCTTCTTCATCAACACCATTGCCTCTCCGATGATGTGTGAGTAGTTCACCACACACCTTCGGGTCCATAGCTAGTAGCTAGATGGCTTCTTCTCTCTCTTGGATCTTCAATACAAAGTTCTCCATGATCTTCATGGAGATCTATCCGATGTAATCTTATTTTGCTGTTTGTTTGTCAAGATTCGATGAATTGTGGATTTATGATCATATTATCTATGAATATTATTTAGTCTCCTCTGATCTCTTATATGCATGATTTCGTATCCTTGTAATTCTCTTCGAGTTGTGGGTTTCGTTTGGCCAACTTGATCTATAATTCTTGCAATGGGAGAAGTGCTTGGTTTTGGGTTCATACCGTGCGGTGTCCTCACCCAGTGATAGAAGGGGTAGCGAGGCATGCATCGTGTTGTTGCCATCAAAGGTAAAAAGATGGGGTTTATATCTATTGCATGAATTTATACCTCTACATCATGTCATCTTGCTTAAGGCGTTACTCTGTTTGTTATGAACTCAATACACTAGATGCATGCTGGATAGCGATCGATGTGTGGAGTAATAGTAGTAGATGCATACAGTATCGGTCTACTTGTCTCGGACGTGATGCCTATATGTATGATCATTGCCTTAGATATCATCATGACTGCGCGCGGTTCTATCAATTGCTCGACAGTAATTCGTTCACCCACCGTAATACTTGCTATCATGAGAGAAGCCTCTAGTGAACACTATGGCCCCCGGGTCTACTTCACATCATATTTTCAGCTCTACACTTTTACTTTGTTGCACTATCCACCTTTGGATCTCACCTTGCAATTAATCGTGAAGGGATTGACAACCCCTTTATAGCGTTGGGTGCAAGTTTGTTTGTTATTGTGCAGGTACATTGGTGACTTGTCTTGATACTTACTCCTACTGTGCTGCATCACCCTTTCCTCTTCAAGGCAAAAACCAACGCAAGCTCAAGAGGTAGCAGACGTGCTTACTTCCTGGGCTCGGGACACACGTCATGCTACAGTGGTTGCAGTGGCCCATGTTTCTCCTCGTTGTTTGCTTGGGACGGTTGGGGTCTAAACGAATAGGCGAGCCCTGCGGATTCGCCGGCGGTGGCAATGAGCTCCATGGCAAGCGTGCACCGGCCGCGTGGCATCTCTGGCCGGGCGTGCGAGGCCGACCCGGACGCCCGGTTGAGCGACGATGTGGCGGTGCGGCTGTCGGGGTGCTCGGTAGCCGGCTGGGAGGAACCTTGTTGTTCTTGAGCGTCGGGGCCCGTGGCGGCATTCACCACGGGTGATGGTGACCGGTGCGTGCCGGCGGGGCCTACGGGTGCCATCTGAGAGACGCGGGTGGCGCGGCATTCGGCCCAAGCCCGGCGAGCGTGAGCCATTACAGCGCCGAAACTTGGTGAAGGGGGGCTTGGAGGAACCCTTGACACGCCCCCTATGTGGCGCGCCAAATGTTCGATTTTGGGCTCCGCAAAACCATAAAGATTCGAACTCAGGGGTGTGTACAAAGGTCTCTCGTGGGCTTGCCTCACCTAGCTTGCTACTCGTCGGAGATGGAAAGGAACTCACTCGATGGTGAGGAAGACACATAACACGACGATTTACCTAGGTTTGGGCCGCTGGGAAGCGTAATACCGTACTCCTGCTTTGGTGGATTGCCTCTCGAGGAGGTTGGGATGAACTAGTACAGTGTTCGAGGGCCTCCGGAGGCTGGATGTCCTTTGCGTGGCCCAGGTGGGTGAATGAATGGATCTCCCCCTACACAACAACCTATCCTCTATATATAGTGGCGGCCCTGGTCCTCTTCCCTTATCATTTCGGCAGGAAGGGATCCCACAACGGCCAATTTTGAAGGGGAACAAGGGAACATGCTGCCCTGCCCAAAGGTGGTCTTCGCGTGTAAAGTGTCTACCAAAGATGCACTGACGGGCCTAGGGATGACGTGTGTCCTGCTGGCGGGCGGCGATGACCTGGTTGCACGAGAATGGAAACCTTTGGAAGATGCCTTGGGAACCCCAGTACGTCCTTGCCCCCTTTGCACTAAAGGGGAAACTGCTCCGCCCTGTTGTCAGCTGCTTGCGTGTCCTTCCCCTGCGTCACCCTTGACTCCTGAGGCCGGGCCTCACCTCGGAATATCCGCCACTCCAGAGGGGTCCTGAGGAGGTTGCCTGCGGGTCTTGATGTTGTTCTTCCTCGCGAGGCTTGGCCCCTCGTGAGGGTCTTGCCTTGAGTGGTGCCGTGCTCGGTTGTGTTCGCTTGATGAAGTGGGCTAACCCTGGGCCACAAGCAGGCAAGTCTGGCTACCCCATTCGCAGAACACCGACAAGCCCCTCTCCCTCCGTCTAGTTCGCTCTTCCTCTAGATTAGGTTCGACAGTGCATGGCGAAGCCCTACCGGATCAGTTCCACCACGATCACCACCACACCGTTAGGCTGTCAGAGAATTCAGCTACCTCAGTTCCCGCTCTTGCTAGATCTAGAAGGTGGAGATCCTCACCAAGTTGTACGTGTGCTAAACGCGGAGGTGTCGTTCGTTCGGCAGTAGATCGGGATGGGATCATGGGACGGATCGTGATGAGATCGCGGGACGGACTGTGATTTGAATCACGAAGATGTTTGACTACATCAACCGTGTTATATACGCTTCTGCGTAGCGATCAACAAGGGTATGTAGATACAATCAATCCTCTCATAGATGGTCATCACCATGGATAGATCTTATGTGTGCGTAGGAAAGTTTTTGTTTCCCATGCAACGTTCCCCAAGAGTGGCATCATGAACTATGTCTATGCGTAGATGACATCTCGAGTAGAACACAAAGGATTTTGTGGGCGTTGATATTCAGATTGCTGCCCTCCTTAGTCTTTTCTTGATTCGACGGTATTGTTGGATGAATCGTCCCGGACCAGCCTTACTCGTACGCTTACGAGAGACCGGTTCCATCGAGGGACATGCAACTTGTTGCATAAAGATGGCTGGCAGGTGTTTGTCTCTCCTACTTTAGGTGAATCGGATTTGACAAAGGCGGTCCTTGGAGAAGGTTAAATAGCAACTTGTGTATCACCGTTGTGGTTTTGCAAAGGTAAGGATCGTTCTTGTTAGATACCCATAGCAGCCACGTAAAACATGCAACGACAAATTAGATGACATCTAACTTGTTTTTGCAGGGTATGTTGTGATACGATATGGCCAACAACATGATGTGATATATTTCATGTTTGAGATGATCATGTTGTAATAGTTAAATATCGACTTGCATGTCGATACTACGGCAACCGGCAGGAGCCATAGGGTTGTCTTTAATTTTTTTTGGGTGCTTGGTGATGCTTTACTTTATCGCTAAATTGGTAGCAATAGTAGTACAAGCATAGATGGCGCGACAACCTCAATGACAACACAATGATGGAGATCATGGTGTGGCGTCAGTGACAATGGAGATCATGTCGGTGCTTTGAAGATGGAGAGAAAAAGCACAAGTTCATGGCCATATCATGTCACTTATTATTTGCATGTGATGTTAATCATTTTTATGTACCTTGTTTTGCTTAAGACGATGGTAGCATTATAAGGTGATCCCTCACTAAAATTTCAAGATAAAATTGTGTTCTCCCCGAGTGTGCACCGTTGCGACAGTTCGTCGTTTCAAGACACCACGTGATAGTCGGGTGTTATAGACTCTACGTTCACATAAAACAGGTGCAAGACATTTTTGCACACAGGGAACACTCAGGTTAAACTTGACGAGCCTAGCTTGTACATACATGGCCTCAGGACACAAGAGACTGAAAGGTCGAACATGAGTCATATAGTTGATATGATCAACATGAAGATATTCACCATTGAAACCAGCTCATCTCACGTGATGATCGGACTTGGGTTTGTGAATTTGAATCATGTACCATTCGAATGACCAGAGGGATGTCAATTTGAGTGGGAGTTCTTCAGTAATATGATTAATTGAACTCATTATCATGAACATATTCAAAATGTCTTTGCAAATTATGTTGTAGAGGATTAGCTTGCATTGTAGCTTCCCTGTTTTTTAATATGTTCCTAGAGAACACTAAGTTGAAAGATGATAGTATCAATTATGTGGACTGGGTCCGTAAACTGAGGATTGTCCCCATTACTGCACAGAAGGTTTATGTCCATAATGCACCGCTTGGTGAACTACCCCAAGCGTCATCTGTAGATGTTGCGAACATCTGATATACATGTTTTGATGACTAAATTATAGTTCAGTGCATCTTGCTTTACGAGTTAGAATTGAGGTTCCAAAACATTTTGAACATCACGGAACATATGAGATGTTCCAAGAACTGAAATTAGAATTTCAGGCTCATACCCATGTTGAGAGGTGTAAGACCTCCGACAAGATTTTTTGTCCGCAAAGTAAAGGAGAAAAAACTCAATCGTTGAGTATGTGCTCAGATTGTGTGGGTGCTACAATTACTTAAATCAAGTGGGAGTTGATCTTCCAGATAAGATAGTGATTAACATAGTTCTCCAAAGTCACTACCACTAAGCTACCGAGCTTCGTGATGAACTGTAGCATATTAGGGATGGATAAGATGATCCCTGAGCTATTCGTGATGTTTTACACCGCGAAGGTAGAAATCAAGAAGGAGCATCAAGTGTTGATGGTTAGTAAAACCACTAGTTCAAGAAGGGAAGGGAAAGAAGGGAAACTTCGAGAATAACAAGTCAGTTGTCACTCCAAAGAAGGAACCCAAGGTTGAACCCAAACCCGAGACTAAGTGCTTCTATGATGAGGGGAATGATCTCTAAGGCGGAACTGCCCTAGACACTTGGTAGATAAGAAGGCTGGCAACGTGAACAAAAGTATATTGGATATATGTGTTATTGATGTGTACTTTACTAGTACTCCTAGTAGCACATGGGTATTAGATACCGGTTCAATTGCTAAATGTTAGTAACCCGAAATAAAAGCTATGAAATAAGCGGAGACTAGCTAAAGGCGAGATGACAAGTGTGTTGGAAGTGTTTCCAAGGTTGATGTGATCACCATCGCACGCTCTCTCTACCTTCAGGATTAGTGTTAAATCTAAATATGATTGGTGTTTTCGTTGAGCATGAACATGATTGGATCGTGTTTATTGCAATACCGTTATTCATTTAAAGAGAATAATGGTTACTGTATTTACTTGAATAAAATCTTCAATGGTCATGCACCTAATATGAATGGTTTATTGAATCTCGGTCGTAGTGGTATACATGTTCATAATATTGATGCCAAAAGATAGATAGTAATGATAGTACCACATACTTGTGGCACTGACACTTGAGTCATATTGGTATAAAACGCATGAAGAAGCTCCATGTTAATGGATCTTTGGACTCACTCGTTTTTAAATCATTTGATACATGCGAACTATGCCTATTGGTGTAACCGCATGAGAAAACTGCATGCATACAGATCTTTTGGACTCACTTGATTTTGAATCACTTGAGACATGCAAATCATGCCACATGGGCAAGATGACTGAAGGCCTCGTTTTCTAGTGAGATGGAACGAGAAAGTTACTTATTGGAAATAATACAATTTGATGTGTGCAGTCCAATGAGTGCTGAGGCACGAAGTGGATATCGTTATGTTCTTACTTCACAGATGATTTGAGTAGATACAGGTGTATTTACTTGATGTATCACGAGTCTGAATTATTGAAAAGTTCAAGCAATTTTAGAGTGAAGTTGAAGATCGTAGTGACAAGAGGATGAAATGTCTATGATGTGATCATAGAGACAAAAATCTGAGTTGCGAGTTTGGTATACATTTAAGACAATGTGGAAATTGTTTCACTACTCATGCCACAGGGAACACCATAGTGTGATGGTGTGTCCATACATCGTAGCCGTGCCCTATTGGATATGGTGCATACTACGATGACTCTTATTGAATTACCACTCTTGTTTTGGCGTTAGACATTAGAAACAACCACATTCATTTTAATAGGGCACCACGTAGTTCCGTTGAGATGACACCGTATGAACTATGGCTTGGAGAAAACCTAAGCTCTCGTTTCTTAAAGTTTGGGGCTATGATGGTTATGTCAGAAGTCTTTAGCCTGATAAGCTCGAACCCAAAGCGGATAAATGCATCTCCGTAGGATACGCAAAATAGTTGGGTACACCTCCTATCTAAGATCCAAAAGCAAAGTGTTTGTTGCTTAAAACGGGTCCTTTCTTGAGAAAGAGTTTCTCTCGAAAGAATTGAGTGGGAGGATGGTGGAACTTAATGAGGTGGTTGAACCGTCACTTCAAACAGAATGTAGTAGGGCGCAGGAAGTTGTTCCTGTGGCGCCTACACCAAATTGAAGAGGAAGACAATGATGATGATCATGACGCTTCAGATCAAGTTACTTCCAAACCTCGTAGGTCGACAAGGACACGCACTACTCCAGAGTGGTACGGTAATCCTGTCTTGGAGGTCATGTTGTTGGACCACAATGAACCTACGATCTATGGAGAAGTGATGGTGGGACTGGATTCCGACAAAGTGTAGACTTTGGAAGAACTACTTGATGATTATAAGGCTATTAAGTAGAAGTGGATCTTTAAAGGAAGACATACGATGATATTGAATGTCACCATTTAGAAACCTCAACTTGTTGCTAAGAGGTTTCTGACAAGTTCAAGGAGTTGACTACGATGAGATTTTCTCACCTGAAGCGATGCTTAAGTTTGTTGGAATTAAGTTAGCAGTTGCTGCACTTTTCAATTATGAAATCTTGCAGATGGATGTCAAAACATTGTTTCCTTGACGGTTTCCTTGAGGTAAGGTTGTATGTGATACAACCAGAAGGTTTTGTCGATCCTAAGGATGCTGACAAGTATGCAAGCTCCAACAATCCTTCTATGGACTGGAGCAAGCATCTTGGAGTTGGAATATACGCTTTGATGAGATGATCAAAGTTTTCGGGTTTATACAAAGTTTATGAGAAACTTGTATTTGCAAGAAAGTGAGTGGGAGCACTATAGAATTTTTGATAAGTATATGTAGTTGCCATATAATTAATTGGAAATGATGTAGAATTTCTTGAAAGCATATAGGGTTGTTTGAAAGGTGATTTTCAAAGGAATAACTTGAGTAAGCTACTTGAACATTGAGTATCAAGATCTATGGAGATAGATCAAGATGCTTGATAAAACTTACAATAAAGACATGCCTTGACAATTTTTTTGAAGGAGTTAAAAATGAATAAGTCAAAGGAGTTATTGACTATATTGTAAGCTGTGAATTTGAATAAGACTCAAAGCCTGACCACAGCAGAAGAAACAGAAAGGATGAAGGTCCTCCCCTATGCCTTAGCCATAGGCTCTATAGTATGCCATCTTGTGCACCGCACCTGATGTGTGCCTTGCCATGAGTATGTAAAGGGGTACAAAGAGTGATCCAGGAATGAATCACTAAACAACGGTCAAAGTTATCCTTAGTATCTAGTGGACTAAGGAATTTTTCTCAATTATGGAGGTGATAAAAGAGTTCGTCATAAAGAGTTACGTCGATGCAAGATTTGACACCAATCTGGATGACTCTGAGTAGCAAACCGGATTTGTATAGTGGAGCAGTAATTTGGAACAGTTCCAAACGGCACGTGGTAGCAGCATCTACAAGATGGCATTGAGATTTGTATTGCACACATGGATCTGAAAGGTTCAGACCCATTAACTAAAAACCTCTCTCACAAGCAAACATGATTAAACCGTAGAACTTATTGGGTATAAATCACATAGTGTTGTGAACTAGATTACTGACTCTAGTGCAAGTGGGAGACTATTGGAAATATGCCCTAGTGGCAATAATAAATTAGTTATTATTATATTTCGTTGTTCATGATTATCATTTATTATCCTTGCTAGAATTGTATTGACTGAAATTTCAAACACATGTGTGGATACATATACAACACTGTCCCTAGTAATCCTCTTGTAGACTAGCTCGTTGATCAAAAATGGTTAAGGTTTCCTAACCATAGGCAAGTGTTGTCACTTGATAACGGGATCACATCATTAGGAGAATGATGTGATGGGCAAGACACAAACTATGAACGTAGCATGTGATCGTGTCATTTTTATTGCTATTGTTTTTGTGCATGTCAAGTATATGTTCCTATGACCATGAGATCATGTAACTCACTGACACGGGAAGAGTACCTTGTGTGTATAAAACATCGCAACGTAACTGGGTGACTATAAAGGTATCTATTGGTATTTCGGAATGTGTCCGTTGAGTTGGCATGGATCAAGACTGGGAGTTGTCACTTTGTATGATGGAGAGGTTTCTCGGGCGCACTCGGCAATAAAACATCACAACAAGCCTTGCAAGCAATGTGACTAAAGTGTTAGCCACGAGATTTTGTATTACAGAATGACTAAAGAGACTTGCCGGTAACGAGATTCAAATAGGTATAGAGATACCGACGATCAAATCTCGGGCAAGTAACATACCGAAGCACAAAGGGAATGTTATACATGATTAACTGAATCCTTAACATATAGATTCAACCGATAAAGATCTTTGTAGATTATGTATGAGCCAATATGGACATCCGGTTCCCGCTATTTGTTATTGACCGGAGAGTGTCTCGGTCATGTCTACATAGGTCTCTAACCCGCAGGGTCTACACACTTAATGTTTGGTGATGTTTCAGTATAGCTGAGTTATGCATGTTGGTGACCGAAGGTTGTTTGTAGTCTCGGATGATATCCCAGATCTCACGAGGAGTTCCGAATGCTCCAGAGACGAGGATTGATATATGGGAAGAGGGTATTTGGGATCCAAAATGGTTTCAGGCATTTCCGGTAGTGTACCGGGAATGGCGAATGGGTTGCGGGGGTCCATCGGGAGAAGTCCACCCACCCTAGGGGCCACATGGGCCTAAGAGGTGGCGCACCAACCCTTAGTGGGCTAGGCAGCCAGGCCCTAAAGGCCATTACTGCAATGAGGTGGGAGGAAGCCAAGTAGGGAGGGAATCCTACTAGGAGTAGGACTCCACCTCCCTTGGTGGAGGACGATTCATCCTCTTTGGGTTTGGAAAGCCAACCCTAGGGCAAACCATAGGGCGCCACCCCTTCCCCCTCCCTCCTATATATACTAGAGGAGAGAAAGGGAAACCAACACACAATCTAAGGCGCAGCCCCTCTTCCTCCCTCTAGTTCGTTCTTCCTCTAGACTAGGTTCGGTAGTGCATGGCGAAGCCCTGCCGGATGAGCTTCACCATCATCGCCACCATGCCGTTAGGCTGTCGGAGAATTCAGCTACCTCTCTGCTCCCTCTTGCTAGATCAAGAAGGCAAATATCATCATCAAGTTGTACGTGTGTTGAACGCGGAGGTCCCGTCCGTTCGGCACTAGATCGGGATGGATCGGGATGACATCGCGGGACGGACTGCGATATGGATCGCGAAGATGTTCGACTACATCAACTGCGTTATATAAGCTTCCACTTACCAGTCTACAATGGTATGTAGATACAATCTCTCCTCTCGTAGATGGTCATCACCATGGATAGATCTTATGTGTGCGTAGGAATTTTTTTTGTTTCCCATGCAACGTTCCCCAACAGCCTAGATATGCAACTAGGTGAGCAACCTATATGATGCTAACAACAACAACAACTAGCAAGTACAAAATACAAAGTAAAGGTAGGAAGTAACCACAAGTGGAATCGATGAAGAGGAGGATGTGTTCCTGAAATTCCTTCCCTTTGAGGGGAAGTATATCTCTTTTGGAGCCGTGTCGAGGGAAAATACTCCCCAAGATGCCACTAAGGATACCGTATTATCCTGGCACCCTCACACAATGCGAGATGTCGTGATTCCACTAGTGGTTCCCCTGAAGGCGGCGATCGAACCTTTAAGACAAGGTTGGCGAAATATCCACAACTTAATTGGAGGCTCCCAACGAAACCATGAAGCTTCGCCATAATGGAATTTTGCTTCGAGGTGACCTCAACCGTCTAGGGTGATCAAACACCTAAGAGTAACAAGATCCACAAGGGTTAGTGTGGGGAATCAAATTTCTCTTGGTGGAAGTGTAGATCAAGACCCTCTCATGCAAACCCTAGAGTTTCAATAAGTTTTGCTGGCTAGGGAGAGAGATCAGGAAAAAACTAGGCCTGGAGCAACAATGGAGCTTAGGGTTGGGAAAGGTGAGCTTCTTGGGGAAGAAGACCTCCTTTATGTAGTGGGGGCATTTCCAACCATTACCCACTCACACAGCCTGCACATGAGCGGTACTACTGCTCCAGGGAGCGGTACTACCACCCATTAGGGGTAGTACTGATCCCGAGGGGGTTGTACTACTGCCGTGGCTATGGAGTAGCAGATGAGCAGAAAGGCAGTACTACCGGGGCGCTGCCAGGAGCAATACTACCGCCCATAAGGGGTAGTACAACCTCCTACATCCACTAAGACAACAACCAAGAAAACCTAAGAAGTCCTCACGTGGTAGTAATAAGCAGTACTACCCCTCTCCGGGTGGTACTACCGCCTAGAACTATTGCTCCATAAACCGCTCAGTCTGACACAAAAAGTGTAAAGACCCAAAGGCAGCGACACTAGCCAGTGCACATCCGCCGTAGAGCGGTACTACTGCTAGCAAGGGTGATACTACCTCGGATATGAGGTAGTACCGCTCGAGGGAGCGGTATTACCGCTTGTGTCTTTTCAGGCCCGGTAGAGGCAAGGTTGGGGCTCCATCAAGGTGGGAAAGAGGGTGAGAATAAATGTGGATCCATTGAGGCAAGGTGGGGCCTCCATCGAGATGATTCCACCTAGACCCCCTCTTAATAGTATGGCTTTTCCTACTACTCAAGTCCACTGATAGTGAAACGTAAGAAAGAAAACCATCTTCATTTTAATACACCAAGGGGCATGAATTGTCTTGTGCCAAATGATGAAATATGTGAAAGGATTGGTGCACGCGATTAGCATTTGAATTTTGTACGGTTTTTGCTTTGCATTTTATATCTTCACTCACGGAATAACGGGAATATCATCTTGCCAAGCAAGAAAGAGTGGAGGACCATGACCCTCCAAACCAGGGACATTTTTTTGATATATTTTAACCATAAAACCCAAGGTTGATTTGAAAAAAAAATTGCAAAAAGAAAATAAACCAACTTAGAGATTTTCTGAAAAACATTTTTTCTGAAGTACTTATTTTGGCTGTGGAAAAATGTCCAACTTATTGGATTTATTTCTCTGATGATTTTAATATATAATACCCCTATATTCCGAGTATAAGCTATTTCCTTTTATATTCTTAATTTCATGTTTTTAATTAAATGGAAAGGATCTTTTATTTTTGGAAAGTCTCTGGGCCACATTTGGAAACGCATCTGGCCCATATCCCACCTTCTTCTTCCTCCTCTCGTCACCTTCCTTCTTTGCCATGGCGGAACCTTCAAGGAATTTTCTCCTCCGGATATAACGAGATTGCTTTCCTCCCCGAGCCCCCCACCACCCCTATAAGAGGCCCCTAGATCTCCTCGTTCCTTTCCCCTAGGAAGCTCCACTTCTCCCTGCCTATAGCCACCACGCCACCACCATCACCCTCCCTGCCAGGACCGAAAAAGCAGAGGGCTCCAGGAACCATCTCCCCATCGCCAGGGCGTCCTTAGCCCCCTGGAACCTCGCCGCGCCACTCCCCTACCCCTGCCGCGCCCCCCCCCCCCTCTCCGCTGCTCCTTCCTGCCGTCACTGCTGTCCCTGTAGCGCAGAGGTAACTTCCTCTTTTCTTTTCTCCTTTCTTATCCTTCCACCTTTAGATCCTAATCCAACGGTGTAGATTAGAAGGGGCATACCTCTTCGGTTCTTTAAAAAAGAACCTGTCGGTCGGTTAGTTATTTATTTAGCCAACGCATTTTTTTTACATATAGGCCATTTGCTAGATTAGCTCTAGCAGCGCACGGTTTCAGCCAATCAGAGCATGCCACGTCACCGTTTTCTTTTCTATTTTAAATCTGTAACAGAAATAGTTCTGTTTTTGTTTTCTTAATAACTTTTAATCTACAAATACAATTAAGATGATTCTTTTTGCATTAGATCAAAAATGTTATGTAGTTTCCGAAAATATAAAATTTGACTATGTTTGAATTGATAAATTTGAGTTAGAACAGATTTGGTTTATATCTTATTTTGTGCATACCGGGAGTTTAAAAATAGATTTTTAATTGATTATTTTTGCTACTGATAACTAGTGATATTATTTATCAGTAGGCTTAATTACAGAATTTTTAAGATGTTTTATCTTGGGGTTTTCACAAAAACAGATTCTGATTTGGTTATGGAAGACAATCTTTCACCATGTGCTATAGTTATTCAATTATTAGATGCTTTATGTTGATTACTTGTCATTGTGGTGCTTATTGTGTGAATTTGATTGTGTCGATAGATCACTCGGAGTGCGAAGCTTGTTATCTAGAAGGGTTCGAGTTCGACGGTCGTCAGCAAGGCAAGTCACGTTGATCATATTTCCTATGTTTTATATGCATTGTAGATCTACCTTTCTTCACCTATTACATGCTAAGTAGGAACAAAAAAATTTGGTTCTTGATGTAGTATCATGTGGTAGGCACCCATCACCCTTGTTACTTGGCCCGGGACGATACATGTTATTTTGCTATGCTTAAGTAGACGGGGTTTTGGTTGAGATTCTATCACCAGTGTTGTGAGAAAATTTTAATAATCAAGACCGGTTATGTCAAGACTTTTCGAGACCCCGTGATGCAATATACCTGTGGGTGAAGGACAGTTTTGATGGGCCCCCTTGGGATAAACCATCGGAGGACCCGGGATGCATGGAGAAGCGCCATGACATCTTGCGGAAAGCTTCACCCAGGCACGAAGAGATGTTTGGATGCTTCAAGACCCAAGGCTTACCTGCACAGCCACAAGTCATTATGGGCTCTGGCTTGGTTGGACAAAGCAGTGACTATGGACGGGTGGTGCTACGAGATGTAGAAGAATGGTAGGATTGGATGGGCGCCAACAGAGGCTCAGAGGAACCCGTTGAAAGACCATGTTTTGATCATCCGGTCCTCAAACACTCTGTAGTGCGAGGACATTCAGCGGAGGCGATCAAATCTTGTGGGGAACATGTGCAAAACTCTGCAGAGTACCCAAACCTAATGGATTAGCCGTGTCCATGGTCATGGAGGGCTTGAGGCAAAGGAACAGAAAGTATCCGGAATTATCAACACAATTAATAATGATGTGGGTATTATTGACAACTTGGGTACGGGAATTGGTTGGTGGAACCATCTCGTTAACAAC
The DNA here is from genome assembly GCF_904849725.1 of Hordeum vulgare subsp. vulgare. Lineage (NCBI taxonomy): Eukaryota > Viridiplantae > Streptophyta > Magnoliopsida > Poales > Poaceae > Hordeum > Hordeum vulgare. The sequence goes on along the minus strand of NC_058520.1, from coordinate 336,715,503 downwards.
CAACAATGTAGTAATATTTTGCTTTTAGCCCTCTCTTGTTGTAGGAGAAAACCTTGCTTTCCGCTAAAAACATACAACCCCCACGTGCCATATATGCATATAGTATAGATGATTACTTTTCACCCCTCTTTTTTTTGTGAATTGCCGGCATATTCAATATTCTGACCTACACGGCTGCAACGTGTCATATTGCAGAGAACTTTTCCGACCAGGAGTGAGGACACGATCTACGCTCGGTGATATGCCCTGGAGTCAGATGGACTCTACTACTATTGAAGCTTCCGCTAGTCTTCGTTTAGTTATCTCGTGAGTTTGGCTTTCAGCCTCTTTATTGTAATCTTTATTATAGTAAAGTACTCGATATGAGACCCGATTAATAAAGTTGTGTGATTAAACTCTTGATATATACATTGATGTACTGTGTGTGTACCAGCATGATCTTGGGATGGTACAGAAACACTAGAGACTTGGCCGTTTCAGGTCGGGTCGCTACAATTAGTCTGCAATTGCATTGTCATCAATCATCAAAACCACTAGGGTAGAAATATGCCCTAACAGATATGTTGGAGGTATCACCCTGCGGACTGATTTGAGAAGAGCATGCTCAGGGACACAAGGGCAGAACGCTCGGCGCAACCACATGAACATGATGCCCCAAAATTATGTGATCGTGCACCGGATTCAACTGCTCGTGAAGGAACAAATGCTCCCTTGGTTGTTTTCAAAATTAATAATAACATAATTTGTCTCTTGGAATAATAATTTCATCTAGTATATTTCAGGAAAAGACCAAGGAAAATATTCTAAATCAACCGCTTGATTTGTCCACCACGTAAGCCGCCTCGAGCTCCAACCACGTGTCCCTGTACGGCCCACCTTATCTCTTCCTCGCCCGCTCCCTCTCTTCCCACCTTATCTCTTCCTCGCTCGCTCCTTGTCTCCCACGAAGCAGCCACAAGCACCACCGCAATCCGCAACTTTCGTCCTAGTCATCGCCCACTACATCACAGCTCCTGCCCCGGCCGCCGTGCAGCATTGCCGCACGCATCGCCGGCAACGCTGCATCGCAACATCTGTCATGGTCACCGGTGCTTCATCTCAGCTTTCGTCCTCATCACTGCCTGCTGCATCGCAACTCCCGCCCCGACTGTCATGCTGCATCGCCGGCAATGCTGCATCGCAACATCTGTCATGGCCGTCGGTGCTGGATCGCAACTTTCGCCGTCGTCGCCGCCTGCTCTATCGCAGCTTGAAAGCACATATGCTCCCTTGGTGATTTTGATAATTCATGACAACATACATTGTCTGTTCGACTAACAGTTTTACCTAGATAATTCAGGAATAGTCCATATAGAGCATTAGCTAAAGGATTATGTGGAGATGCCCCTGGATGCAAGAAAGGAATAATGTTGGGTCAAGCTTCAAGCTAGAAGACTCTTCATTTTATATTTGTGAGAAATCAGTTTTGAGTCCATATGAAAGCCAATACTATTAAAAGGGGATGAGGTAGTAAAATGAACCGATTGCTCAAATGCTCAAAGTTAGCCACCAAAACACTCACTCATTTTGCCCACATATCGACTCTCTCAAGATCCACATACACAAATTCAGTGTCACCAACATTCCCATAACGTACCCACCGAGTTCAACCTTAGACAGAAACCCTAGCCATTACCACCAAACTGATGCAACCGAAACCAAGTCGGTGCTACCGAGTTCAGTGTGACCAACACTCTATTGCCAAGATACACAAAATCGAAATTTCCAAGTTTGAGTATCGTTGCCACCGAGTTTGGCCATATGACCATTAGTCACCTTTTCAATGCCACCGAGTTTTATATATCGGTCTCACTGAGATTCAAAAGTTCACACCTTTAGTGCTAGTCGGTACCACCGAGTTATCAACTTCAGTGTCACCGAGTTTTCCCTTTTGTGTGTAACGGTTGGATTTTTGTTGTTGCCTATATATATCCCTTCACCCACCTCTCATTCGTCGGAGAAGCACTCAGGACACACACTTCACTGCCAGATCCATTTTCTGAGAGAGAACCACCTACTCATGTGTTGAGACCAAGATATTCCAATCCTATCATTTGGAACTTGATCTATAGCCTCCCCAAACTGCTTTCCACCAAATCAACCTCTCCTACGCATGCATATTCTGTGAGAGAGTGATTTGTGTTGAGGAGACTATCTTTAGAAGCACAAGAGCAAGGAGTTCTTTGATCTACCACATCTATTACCTTTTGGAGGGTGGTGCCTCCTAGATTGGTTAGGTGTTGCTTGGAAGCCTCCTACTTCATGTCGTGGATTTGGACCAAGATATTTGTAAGGGTAAGGAGATCGCCTACTTCGTGAAGATCTACCGTGAGTAAGGCTAGTCCTCCGTGGACGAAAACCGTGGTGGAATAGACAATGCCGCTTCTTTGTGGACCCTCCGTGGGTGGAGCCCTCCGTGGACTCTCGTAGATGTTGCCCTCCATGAGTTGAAGTCTCCACTAACATGGACGTACGATAGTGCCACCTATCGTAACCATGCCAAAAATCACCGTGTCAACCTCAAGCGTTTGATATCCCTACCTTACTCCTCTACATTACACTTGCATGTTTTACATTCCGCTGCTATACTGTTAGAACTCCATGTGTAGGGTGTACCTGACTTGTTATAACTGCTAGATTTATGTCGTCCTTGAAATCAGGTTAGGCTAGAAATTTTATCTTGACAAGTAGTCTATTCACCCCCCCCTATAGACACATCTTCTATCGATCCCTCAATTGGTATCAGAGCAAGGTCTCCAAAACCTTGGTTTAACCACGATTGGAGGAAAATGAATGTGACTAGTTCCCAGATTTTTAGTTGTAGAGTGCCTATTCTTGATGGGGAGTACTTGAGACAATGGAAAAATGAAATGCTTGGTATAGTTGATAAGTTCCATTTGGGCAAGTATGTTGAATATCCCTATGCGCCTCCCATTGACCCCATATATCCTTCTCATGATGATGAAGTTAATATGCTTGGTAACCTTAACACTGTCAATCTTATCATTAGAGGTTTACCAAGAAATGTGCTTAATCAGTTTTTAAACTTTGAGTGTGCTCATACCTTGTGGAAAGACTTAGAGAAAATATATCCAGACTATTCCTTGAAAAATCTTGATATCATATTCCACAAATGCATTGCTTTTCAAAAAATAAAGCCAACCGATCCTAACTTTGATAAATGCCTATTTGAGCTTCTTGACCTCATGCATGCTAAAGGAGATGTCATTACCATTAACAATATCATTGTTGAAGCCATTCGAATGCATAAACATGAACATTCTCATAGTCAAATTTCTGATGAAATTCTTGTTTCTTATGATGAGGGAACTTCATCCGATGATGACAATGTGGAGCATGGCTACTACAATGAAGATGAAGAATTTGACATCGAGTATGAGAAGACCATGAGGAACCTTAGTCTTATGGATAACCTTAAAGACTACATGGACGGTGGAAAGGAGTGGGTTCTCGACAGTAGATGCACCGATCACATGACCGGAGATAAAAGACATATTCCATGAGATTACACCAAACCACGGACCTCGGAAGTATGTCATTTTTGGAAACAACTACAAAGGTATGGTACTTGTTCTTGGTAAGATGGTTGTATCTCATGTCAGTTCCATTCAGAATGTCATGCTTGTTGAATCCCTTGGCTACAATCTTCTTTCCGTATCTCTACTAGCAGACTAAGGTTTCGATTTTCTATTTATGAAAATTGAATGCCGAGTGTTTCATAGCGACGATCATAACATCGTCTTTACTGGTTTCCTAGAGGTGATCTATACATTGTTGCTTTTTCTAAGATATCCAAACCCCGTACATGTCTTATCGCCAAATATTCTAAAGGTTGGTTATGGCATAAAAGGCTTGGACATGTGGGTATGCGTGATCTTGACAAACTTATCAAAGGTGATCATGTTCTTGGTGTTAAAGATGTTACCTTTAACAAAGATAGACTTTGTAGTGCTTGTCAAGCAGGAAAGCAACTTGGTGAAAGTCATCCTGTCAAGAACATCATGACCACAAGAAGACCCCACGAACTTGTTCACATGGATCTCTTTGGTCCCAATGCTTACAAGAGTCTCGGTGGAAATTCTTATGGTGTCGTCATTGTTGATGATTTTTCTAGATTTACGTTGGTATTCGTTCTCAATGATAAGTCGTAGGTACAAATGATCTTCAAGAACTTTGCTCAAAAAACTCAAAATCAGTTTGAAGTAAAGATCAAGAAGGTTCGGAGCGACAACGGAAAGGAGTTCAAGAACACTAAAGCATATACTTTTCTTGACGAAGAAGGTATCTTACATGAGTTCTTGGCGACGTACACACCTCAACAAAATGGATTTGTTGAGAGGAAGAACTGGACGCTCATAGAGATGGTGAGAATGATGCTCGACGAATACAAGACTCCAAGACACTTTTTGGTAGACACTTCATGCCATAAACCGACTCTACCTGCACAAGCTTCTCGGTAAAACGGCATACGAGCTACTCACTTGTAACAAACCCCAAGTTGTACTTTCGGGTATTCAGCTTTAAGTGCTATATTCTTGATAAGCATCGTCGGTCTAAATTTGCACCTAAATCTAATGAAGGTTTCCTTCTTGGTTACGGATCAAACTCTCACGCTTGCCGTGTCTATAACAACTTCACTCAAAAAGTTGAAGAGACGGTAGATGTGAAGTTTGATGAGACTAACGGTCGAACAATTGCCAATTGATATAGGAGATAAGGAACCTTTGGAAGCTATCAAAGATTTTTCCATTGGCAAGATTAGTCCCATGGAGGTGAAGGAAAGCACTTCATCAACTCAAGTGGAAGCTCCCACTTCGCGTCAAGGCGAACCACAAAATGACACGGAAGCATCCACAAGCGGTACACGACATGATGGAGAAGAGGAAGAAGTACATCGTGATGATCCACCTCAACTTTCCTCACCACCACACCAAGGAGATGATGACGTCAACGACAACACTCGGGATGATGAAGATGGTGAAGAAGAAGCTCCTCCATCCGACAAGAAGAAGTTGTCAAGAGTTCGAGCAAGAGTGGACAGAGATCATCCGTTGAAACAAATCTATGGTTCCATTAAAAATGGGAAAATCACTCGCTCTAAATCTCGATTAACTAACTTTTGTGAGCATTATTCTTAAATATCTATTGTTGAACCCTTGAAGGTAGAAGAAGCTCTTCAAGATCCATATTGGGTAAACACTATGCACAAAGAGCTGCACAACTTCCGGAGGAACCAAGTATGGCACTTGTAGAAAAACCTGAAGGCGAACAAAATGTCATTGGTACAAGATGGGTGTTTCAGGACAAGCAAGATGAAGACGGACAAGTTGTATGCAACAAAGCATGTCTCGTAGCCCAACGATACACACAAGTTGAAGGTAAGGACTATGGTGAGACTTATGGTCCCGTTGCTAGACTTGAAGCCATTTGTATTCTTCTAGCTTATGCCAATCACCATGATATAAAAGTTTACCAAATGGATATTAAAAGTGCCATTCTCAATGGAGATATTGAAGAGGAAGTATATGTTAAACAATCTCCTAGTTTTGTGAACCCTAAGAAACACGATCATGTTTACAAACTTCGTAAAGCTTTATATGGTCTTAAACAAGCACCTAGAGCTTGGTACAAATGCCTAACAAAGTTTCTCATTGAAAAAGGATTTGAGATTGATAAAATTTATGCAACCTTATTCACTAAAAGAGTTAATGGCGAACTATTTGTTTTTCAAATATATGTGGATGATATTATCTTTGGTTCTACTAACCCACATTTTAGTGAAAAGTTTGGAAAGCTGGTGTCAGAGAAGTATGACATGTCTATGATGAGTGAAGTGAAGTTCTTCCTTGGATTGCAAATAAAAAAATCGAGAGATGGTACATTTATCTCTCAAACCAAGTACACCAAGGGCTTCATCAGGAAGTTCAACATCCAATAATGCCAAGGCATGAGAACCCCCATGCCTACTAGTGGACATCTGGACCTCACTAAGGAGGACAAACCCGTTGATCAAAAGGTTTGTTGATCAATGATTGGATCATTGTTATATCTACGTGCCTTTTGACCTGACATCATGTTGAGTGTTTGCATGTGTGCCCGCTATCAAGAAGCACCTAAAGAGTGTCATCTATTGGCTGTGAAAAGGAAATGAGATACCTTATACATACACCAAACTTTGGCATATGGTATCCCAAGGGATCTTATTTTAATCCTGTTGGCTATTCTCACTCGGACTATGCTGGAGACAAGGTTGATAGAAAATCTACCTCGGGTTCATGTCAATTTCTTGGGAGATCTCTTACCTCTTGGACATCCAAGAAACAAAACTCGGTATCCTTATCAACTGCCGAAGCAGAATACATTATCGTTGGATCGTGATGTGCCCAATTACTATGGATGACTCAAACGCTTAAGGATTATGGTATTCATGTTAGAAAAGTACCATTGTTGTGTGACAATGAAAGTGCTATTAAAATTGCCTATAATCCCATGCAACATTCTAGAATAGAACACATCCAAGTGCGACATCATTTCGTTCGTGATCATGTTGCTAAAAGAGATATCAATCTCAAGCATGTTCATACTAACAAACAACTAGTTGATATCTTTACCAAACCACTTGATGAGAAAGTGTTGTGTCATTTGAGGAGTGAGTTGAATGTTATTGATGCTTCAAACTTGAGCTAGACTCACTCGGAAGCATGCAAGGGCATAAGCATGACTGACTATTCCTTGATGCCATCGATGTGATTATCTTATATCTTGGAAACTATACTCCCTTGTATTGCATCTAACCTTTTTGTAGGTACTTGGAAGAAATACACACCGCAAGATTGCCATCAACTCCAATCAAAAGCAATCTTGACATGGCCAAGTATCAACAGCCCCTCTTCGAGGATGAAGGAAGAAGACAACAAAATCAAATCAACGAGTATCATTTGATGAAGTTATTGACTCTTGTCATTTGGATATATTATGGTCTTCCTTGCATGACTAACCGTTGTAGGTGAAAAGTGAACAAAAATGACATGGATTGCTCCCGACTCAAGATGATCATCATGAACTTTGAGCATCCACAACAAGTTCACCTACATGCCATGTCATCAACATCAGTTGAAGGTATGTACTCATATTCTTGATAAAGCTCTACACCAATTCATGGAGTAAAGCAACTCAAGTGATATGAAGACATTGAAAAGATTAATAAAAAATGGTAACCCCATTTCGCGCTTAACGATGAGTATGACCTATGATCAAGCATCCTTGCTTGACTCCTCAAGTCAAATACTCTAATATAGGTCACCTTGTCACCGCCCCACATCTAGATGGAGATCTTAGTATGGTTCACACTTGATCTTTCACACTCTTAGAACCATTCAACTCTCATCTACATGTATGTATATATATATATTATATTTCAAAAAACTCAAAAAAACTCAAAAAATTATATTTATTTTTGCTACTTTTCTTTCACTCTTGATTATTTTTCTCATTAGTACTTTCTTTTACATTTGGAATCTTGAAACAAATCTTCCGACTAGCCTATTCTTGTGTTAAAGAGTTGAATATCATTGCAACTCAGTTTCACCGAATTGGGAAACTTGGTCCAACCGATCTCACCCAAGAGGCATGAATATCATTCTCGGTTCAATCGAACCATTTTGCCTCGGTGACTCTGATTTTTCTGACAAACTTTATCGCTCTGAAAATTTCTTCTGAACGTATGTTTTAGGGGGAGAAAACTTCTCTACGGGGAGAAATATCTCAGTGATCCCATGCAATATAAGAGTGAGAATTATCTAGGATCCCTAACATAGGAGGAGATAATTCAAGGAACTCTTATTCATTTCAAAGAGGGAGAAAAGACAAATTCAAGGAACCCTTTAAAAAGAGAGAAGTATCCAGGATCCCTTTGTCTCAATGAGCCCTTACCCTCTCACCTTCTTTTTGGTAATTTATGACAAAGGGGGAGAAATATCAAAGTATCAAAGCTTCCATTCAATGAACCTATTTATAGGGGATAAATATCACCAAGAAGCTTATACAAAAGAGGGAGAAACAACACTAAGGGGAGATATTTGTTCCTAAAGGGAGATGTATCAAACCTTACACATTAAGGGGGAGAGAGATAAATATGGCTTTATTGGTTTGAACTTATTTTCCCTGCCTACTCCCAATATCTACATGCTATAATTCAGGGGGAGAGGAAACCTTACATATTCATATTTAGGGGAGAAAAGTTCTTGTTCATTGGAGACATATCCTTTATCAAAACCTATTTTTAATATGTCTTCAATTTCTTGGTATTTTTTAGGCTCTTTGCACCTTTACAACAGGGTACTCTTGTGTTATCTAACATTTGTTTTCCCAAGTGTATTCCTATGTCAAGCCAGTCAAGATCCTCAAGGTAAGTATATGCATCATATCCTCGTTCATGATGACCTCTTATTTCTTGCACATACTAATTGCAAGAGGAAGTCTTGAACATGGAACTTCTTCATTTACATATGTTTGATGCATATAGCCAGGATGTCTATGACTTGTCTTGTCCTTCTACCTTGTGTGTGCCCATTCATCCCAAAGCAACTATCCTTTAAAAAGGGATTGCACAAATTTAGGGGGGGGAGCTTGTACTAGTCATGTTTGTTTCAAAGGTGTCATATCCTTATGATTATCTTTATTTGAAGCTTTGATTGTATGTTGTCATCAATTACCAAAAAGGGGAGATTGAAAGCACATATGCTCCCTTGGTGATTTTGATAATTCATGACCACATACATTGTCTCTTGGACTAACACTTTTACCAAGATATTTCAGGAATAGTCCATAGAGAGCATTGGCTAAAGGATTATGTGGAGATGTTCCTGGATGCAAGAAAGGAATAATGTTGGCTCAAGCTTCGAGATAGAAGACTCTTCATTTTATATTTGTGAGAAATCACTTTTGAGTCCATAGGAAAGCCAATACTATTAAAAGGGGATGAGGTACTAAAATGAACTGATTGCTCAAATGCTCAAAGTTAGCCACCAAAACACTTAGTCATTTTTCCCACATATCCACTCTGTCTAGTTCCATATACACAATTTCGGTGTCACCAACATTCCCATATTGGACCCATCGAGTTTGACCTCGGATAGAAACCCTAGTCATTCCCACCAAATCGGTGCAACCGAAACCAAGTCGGTGCTACCGAGTTCAGTGTGACCAACATTCTGTTGCCAAGATACACAAAATCGTAATTTCCGAGTTTGAGTATTGGTGCCACCGATTTTGGCCATTTGACCGTTAGTCGGTGCTACCGAGTTTCATATATCGGTCGCACTGAGATTCAAAAGTTCACACCTTTAGTGCTAGTCGGTACCACTGAGTTGTCAACTTTGGTGTCACCGAGTTTGCCCTTTTGTTCGTAATGGTTGGACTTTGGCTGCTGCCTATATATACCCCTTCACCCACCTCGCATTCTTGGGATAAGCACTCCGAACACACACTTCACTGCGAGATCCATTTTCTGAGAGAGAACCACCTACTCATGTGTTGAGACCAAGATATTCCAATCCTATCATTTGAAACTTGATCTCTAGCCTCCCCAAACTGCTTTCCACCAAATCAACCTCTCCTACCCATGCATATTCTATGAAAGAGTGATTGGTGTTGAGGAGACTATCTTTAGAAGCACAAGGGCAAGGAGTTCACTGATCTACCACATCTATTACCTTTTGGAGGGTGGTGCCTCCTAGATTGGTTAGGTGTCGCTTCAGAGCCTCCTACTTCATGTTGTGGAGTTGAACCAAGATGTTTGTAAGGGCTGGGAGATTGCCTAATTCGTGAAGATCTACCGTGAGTAAGGCTAGTCCTCCGTGGACGGAAATCGTGGTGGACTAGACAAGGCCGCTTCTTTGTGGACCCTCCGTGGGCGGAGCCATCCCTGGACTCTCGTAGACGTTGCCCTCCATGGGTTAAAGTCTCCACTAACATTGACGTACGATAGCACCACCTATCAGAACCATGCCGAAAATCTTCATGTCAACCTCATGAGTTTGATCCCCCTACCTTACTCCTCTACATTACGCTTGCATGTTTTACATTCCGCTGCTATACTCTTAGAACTGCATGTGTAGGGTGTACCTGACTTGTTATAACTACTAGGTTTCTGTCTTCCTTGAAATCAGGTTAGTCTAGAAATTTATCTTGACAAGTAATCTATTCACCCCCCTCTAGATACATCTTCTATCGATCCCTCACAATTTCTGCCATGGACGACGCGCTGCATTGAAGCACCCCGCCCCCGGCAACGCTGCATCGTAGCATCCGCCATGCCCATTGGTGCTGCATCGTAGCTTTTGTCATCGTCGCCACCCACTGCATCGCAGCTTCCGTCATGGCCACCATGTTGCATTGAAGCACCCGTCGCCAGTGAAGCCACATCGGAGAAACATGTGTTCCAAAGGAGCATCGCCGGCGGTGTCGGGAGTTGCGATGGACCGGCCCCACACAGATGTTGTCACTGTAGTGAAGCAAAGACGGAGGCTCCCCAGGCTCCGATACGGATCTCGCTGGCGGCTACAAGATCGGAGGAGAGAATGGGGCTGATGTGCGATGGGTGGAGGAGATCCTGCCAGCATTGACCATTCAAACCAGTTGTTGATCCGACGGTGTCGTGGGGCTGATCAAACGGTTAGCAAGGAGGCTTAATTCTTCCTGGGATCAGTCGGTTGATTTGTAGCACTGCCCAAAGTCCAAAGGTTGATATGCCTAGGAATTATGAGAAGGGTCCCCAAGATGCAAAGCACACCTATTGGGAAAATCTTCAAGATTCTACATTTTGTTTTATCTGAGCAATCACAGTTGAGTTCGTAGGAAAGCCAATACTATTAAAGGGGGTGACGTAGTGATGATGATATGGTTGCTCAAGTGCTTATATATACACCACCAAAAACCTCATCCAATTTCTCACAAAAATATTTTTTCCAAAGCCTAAACTACCAAACTCGATGACACTAATATTTCCATATTGGTCCCGCCGAGTTAGTCTTAGACAAATCGCAAGCCAAACCCTAGCTCCTCGGTACAACTGAGATTTGGTTCGGTGACACCGAAAATAGTGGCCATGTTACTGGTATCAAATTATTAAAATTTATAATTTCTGATTTTGACTTTTTGGAGTCACTCGAGTACTGGAGCTTCTTAGGCAAAGCCGAATCGATCTCACCGAGATGTTTTCTTCGTCTCACTGAGAAGCCAAAAGTTAGGAGATTTTGGAGTAGTCGGTACAATCGAGTTTTTACTTCGGTTTCACGGGGTTGGGTAATAATGTTGTTACAATTGGATTTTTGGAGATGGCTATAAATACCACCCCACCCCCTTTCTTTTGTGGAGAGAGCACTCAGAACGTATCTACACTTCCACCATCCATTTTCCGAGTGAGAACCACACACTCATGTGTTGAGATCCAGATATTCCATTCCAACCATACGAATCTTGATTTATTGCCTCCCCAAGTTGCTCTCTACCCAATCATCCTCTTGTACCAAGCGAAATTCTATGAGAGAGTGATTGAGTGTTGAAGAGGCCATCTTTTGAAGCACAAGACCAAGGAGTTCATCGTCCACACATCATCTATAACATTTTGGAGAATGGTGTCTTCTAGATTGGTTTGGTGTCTATTGGGAGCCTCCAAATCGTGTGGAGTTGAACTAAGAAGTTTGGTGTCTATTGGGAGCCTCCCCAAGAGCCTCCACACATCATCTGTAACATTTTGAAGATCTACCCCGAGTGAGGCTAGTCCTTCGTGGACGTAAGCCATGATGGAATAGATAAGGTTTCTTGTTCGTGGAACCTTCGTGGGTAGAGCCCTCCATGGACACGCGCAGCCGTTACCCTTCGTGGCTTGAATTCTCCATTGTGTTTGATCTACCAAAACCAATGGTGACGTGGACGTACGATAGCATCACCTATCAAAACCACGCCAAAAATCTGTATGTCTTCATTGCGTTTGATCTTCGCACTCTACCATCCTTTATGTTTCTAGAAAATCCATGACGATTACTTTCTGTTGCTTGATCTCTTGATATTCATGTGTATAAACATTTGGATGCAACTTAACCTGTGCAAAATTTGCGTGAAATTCAAGCAAACCAAAAATTTCCCATATATCTTGTTTAGTGTCTATTCATCCCCCCTCTAGGGGCCACTTTTTGATCCCCGAGTTGTCAGCCAGCATGGAGGGACACCTGTAGAGCATCCTTGGAGATACGTGAGCAGAGCATGCCGCGGCCGCCTCAACCGTGAGTAACCACATGCATAGAGTAGTTAAACATGTAGGAAATGGTAGTATACAAGCCGGCCAGCCGTTGCGAGTTGTCGGCGTCTTGGGAAATGAGAACGCGTTTCATATAACACCGTGGGCCAACGGTCGCTCACGATAGTGCATAGAGGAAGATCATTTGCAATGTAATAAAATGCCAACTTATTTTATTATTAATCACTTGTGTACTTATCATTTGTTCCTCCTCTCTCACATCTTGCTACCGTGTTACCATTGGAGGCTTCCAATGCATGCTTCAGCACCACACATGGATTTCATTTGGCCATGTGTGACCTCAAAGAGGCGTCGATGAGCCTGCTCTCACGCAACCGTGTAGGTTCCCGCGTGCAACGCACAAGCTTCCTGCCGAGCCCGACAAAATCCACCAAAACCCCAATGCTTGTCGGCCTGCAACATAAACTCTCACAGCTGGTGCCTCGGCATCGCATTCATCCCCTCCCTCCGTGTAGCTTATCTATTTTGCTTATCCCCCGATCACCAATTGCCCTGGTCCATCGTTATCGCTCATCCAATCTGCCATCGGACAGCTGTAGCTGGGAGGATGCACCACGACGACGGCGTAGTTCCTGGAAGCGTGTAGTGTGTGTGGCATCCCGGTTGCGTTTGTGCACTCCACCCACCACACACTCTACCACCGCTATCCGGAAGCTGTTGCGGCCCCCACCCCACCGATGATTGCCTTGGCCACCACGCTGCCGTCAGCCGTCGGGGCCATCACCCGCTCTTCTAGCGTGGTCCGGAGGCGGGAGGTGGAGCCTTTCAAAGGCTAGCCACTAGGCTTTTTGTGTAGGCGACATTGCACGCTACATTAACTTTCTAGAGGAAGAGGAGGAGGAGCGCCATGTCATGCATCTAAAGAAGCTCCATGTCGTCAAGGCCACAGCAGAAGCCATAGCAGTGGTGCTGAATGCGGAGATCTACCACGAGTCCCACCAATTCAAGAGGCCCGTCAGGAGCGCCGGAGGGCATCAGCAACAGGTGACGGATTTTGAATCCTCGAGCTCGTCGGTAGGCTCCTCATCCTATACCTCTTACTGAGCGCGCTCGGCAAAGGAGAGGCTGCTAGAAGTAGTACAAAGCCCACCCATAGTAGTATTTAGGGGCTATTTTATTCAGCTCATCTAACTATAGATATGGTTGACTGTACCACATACTTTAAATTAGCTAGTATATATGGTTAAACTAGTTATTACAGTATATGGTAGGAAATAATTGGGGGAAATTTTGTTTGTTTACCTCTCAAGTTGAACTATTTTGTATAAAAAATGACTTCTTAATGTTTGAATGAAAACTATGTTTAGTAAATTTCAGTTACAAAATTAGATCATACTACTAATTTTTAGCTGCGAAATTTGACAAATATGAGTGTTAAATGTTGAAAAATGAAAATGATACTAGATTGACAAATGCCAATGTTAATAATTGGACAAATGACAATATACCAAATATGATAGATGCAAATCTTACCCAATTCTATAGTAAGGACACTAGTCATCATACAGAATCGTTCGCGTTGACGCGATACACTAATCCTTCACGCCAAGTTTCCACTTGTCTTAGTGTTGAAGGAACCAGAGCTCTCAATTTGCATATGGGAATTCAATATGACACATTTGTGATGATTGTTATATTTAGAGGAAAACATTGATGTTTATTTATTTACTTTGATTACTATGTGCATTCAGAGAAAAGTACTAAGTTAATCAGACCATAGATTTCAATCATTCAAATCGTGAGTTTACATTCGTACGTTTGAGATACAATATAAAGCAAACTAATTAGTCGATGGCAGCACCGGTGTCCTGTGTCGGCGTTGTTGTGACGCCCTCGATTTAATCATACGCTAATCATACACGCAAATGCGTACGATCAAACCCAAGGACTCACGGGAAGATATCACAACACAACTCTAGACACAAATAAAATAACATCAGCTTCATATCTGAGGGCTAGAATACGAAAGCCCGATAAACACACGAGTCAGCGGAAGCAACAAATATCTGAGTACAGACAAAAAACATGGGGTGCCTTAGAGAAGTCTAGCACAAAAGATACAACGATCGAACGAGGCGAGGCCTCCTGCCTGGGAACCTCCTAACTACTCCTGAGCTTCAGCGGCCTCCACGAAGTAGACACCATCGGGACGGCAGGCGTCGGCAGGAAAACTCCAACTCCCGGGCTCCATCATCTGGTCGCAGCACGAATCAAGGGGGGCAAAGGGGGAGCAAAGCAGCGGTGAGTACTCATCCAAAGTACTCGGAAATCTTACATCAGAACTATTCTAAATATGCATCAGTATCAAAGAAGGGGGGGGGGTTTATATGTGGACCGACTGCAGCAATGCGAGAATAGAGAGAGAAGGCCTAGTCCCATCGAAGACTAGCATCTTCAGGGTCTTGCAGCAATAGACGAGAGTAGAACAGGGGTAACACAATAATAGTCATATTGTTGCAGCAATATTAAAGTGAGGTCACGCCTAAAGATCCTCCCTCGACTCCCTGCGAGGAAGCAATCCCGAGGCAAACTAATTCCAGTTAAGTAACAATTGTAGTTGTGTAAGATCGGGGCCCAACTCCAAGTCGTCCTGTAACCGTGGACACGGCTATCCGAATAGTTAATTTTCATCCCTGCAGGGGTGCAGCACATGTCCCGTCACACTCGATAACACTCTGGTCGGACATACTTTTTTGGGTCCTGCCCGGCCTCGGAATATCGACACGTCGCTGCCCCACCTAATACTAATCAGAGAGGTCAGCCCGCCGGTCTAAATCCTAAGCACAAAGGGTTCGTGGGCCCAGTTCCGCTTCGCGCTCTTGCACGTGGCGTGGCTGGCCGACGTCAGTCCCAGCATCCCTTAATCACAAGCGCGATGCATCTCGGGACCACTCGGGCGCGCGCCGCTACATTGCTGGCATCTGAAAAGCTTCGGCTGATACCGCGACGCCGAGGACCCATAATTCTTCCCGCGTAGCCGGTTAGTGCGAAAAGGTCTCCGACCAACCCAGATCAAATACCCAAATCCATTAACATTTTAATTAGGCCAACAACACAGTCTCACGGGAATCCACCCGTCTTACAACTAATCACCAATGATCCCAGTAACCTGGTCTAGTAACTGTGTGGTTGTAACATCGGGGGGAATCCGAGGTATCACCCTCGTTGGATTCCGAATGATGTACCCGTCAAGGTGGGCTTAGAGGAATCACCCTCCGGGGTCCCACACTTGCGGGGTTGCACGACAGAGGCGTCATCGGCAACTGTGAAAGAGGAATCGCCCTCGATAACCACAACCGACTAGCTATACTACAGAGATATCATCAGGAGTACTTAGCGAGGTGTCACCCTCGGTACCCGATAGTATCCCTATAGCGTCGTACAACGAAGGGGGTGTATGTGCTGTGTCGGGTCTGGCTCGTCGATCAGAGATCGAGATTTGAAAACAAGCGGGGCAACTGGACTACGGGGTCAGAGGGGATGACTGCTCCACCTATACTAAGCAGATTTAAAGTATATGACTAAAAGTAGTAGTTCATCAAAAATAGGCTATGCATCAGATATAGGAGCTAACTACAACAGTAGAAAAATACTAATGCAAGCAGTAGGGAGAAAGACATAGGCGATATAGGAATGATCAAGGGGGTTTGCTTGCCTTGCTGCTCTGCGGCAAAGAACTGATCGGCAGGGTCGTAGATATACCCGACAGCAGCGTCAGTCTCGGGGTCTATCTGTAAGAAGAGGGGGAAGAAACAATAAATAATAGCACCGATGCAACACAAAGCATGACATGGCAAGATGCAGGCTAGACATGAGCTAACGCCACAACATCCGTCATAGACGGGTCGGAAGAATATCTGACGATATTTTCCGGGTCTCGGGCTACTACCGGTTATACTCGAAACGATGGAAAGGTTCCATGTTTGCTATGCTAAGGACGCGTGACAGACGAACGGACCGTGTATCCGGGTTCCTCTCGTTCTGCTGATCAACTTTCATGTTGAAAATATTTTGATCTGACTTACGGCATATTTAATATTAATTTTTAAAATTTTATTCAATAAATAAGAATTAAAAAACAGATTTAATTAATTTAAATAAGAGCAATTATGACATCAGCATGATGTCATGCTGACATCAACAGTTGACTGGTCAACTGGCCAGTGGGTCCCGAACGTCATAGGCACAAGTTTTAATTAAGATTAAATATTAATTAATCAGATTAATTTAGTGGGGGACCCACATGGCATTCTCTATTAGGTTAATTAATTATTCTAATTAACAAATTAACTTATATATCTATTTAACTAATTCATTAACTCATTAATTAATTATTATATCTATTTATTTACTTATTTAATAAAAACATATATTTTTATTATTTATATTTTAATTTCCATTTTCTTCAAAGCGGGTGTGGAGGTATGGCCCCACCGGTAAGTGACATAGGCCACATACATACTAAACACACATACACCGAATCATACATAATGTATTTTCTTACGTACATGCATTCATACATATTAATACATACATACGTACATGCTTTATACATATATCATTTTTTTGTTTTTCTCTCTAACTCTTTCTCTAACCTTTCTGCTAACAAGCAACCTCTCACAGAACCTTCTCATCCCAACAGAAAGAGGGAGGAGACAACCTCCACCTCTACCTGCATGAACCTATAGGCGTCGGAATGCGGCGGCGTTCGTCGGAACGGATCCGGAGGGCAGAGAGGAGAAGAGGGGTTGTTCTCACCGAGCCCGTAGAGGTGCAAAGCGGGCTCGAGGGAGGGCGATGGCCGACGTGGTGCTGCAGTCTGGCGAGGTAGGCGGAGGAGCTCCGGCGTGGAGGCGCGGTGGTGACGATGCCGGTGAGGATGGTCGTCGGAGAGGCCTCCCGGAGGTCGGGGCCAGTCGGAGGCGCAAGTTGCGGAGGGCCAACCGGTGCGGAGGTCGTTGTGGCGCCGCCGAGGAGGCGCTCTGGCGACGGGGAGTGAGGCCGCCGGGGAGGCGCTTGCCGAGGAGGAGGGGCGAGGTGCAGGGGCTCGGCCGGCGGGGTCCTGGTGCGGGTTGGCCGAGGGGATGGGGAAGGGGCTGATGGGAGAGAGAGGAGCTAAGGGAGAGGGCTCGGTCGGCGGGGCTCCTGGAGGGTGGGGGTGGTGCCGCGAGGGAACACGGGACCGACGAGGGGGGGATCCGGGAGGCGAGGTCGCTGGAGGGAGGAAGGAGGCCGGGAGAAAGAGCTGGCTCGCCGGCGAGCGTGGATCTATGGGAGTTGGTCGAGATGGGGACGAGGGGCTCGGTCCCCAGGGGTAGACGAGGTGGGGAGGGCTCTCGTCATGGGGGGGGGAGATCGTGAGAGGAGGGAGTTAGCGAGGGAAACAGAGCCGCTCGTGGGGAGTGGGGTCGGGCGATGGGGGCCTCGTGGGGTGGCGGCGCTGGAAAGGGAGGAGCGGGGGCGTTTTAGGGTTAGGAGGTGGGCTAGGACAGGGGGAGGTTATTCCCCCAGTTGGGCCGGCGCCGGGGAGGCCAGGCTGGTCCTCGACCCAGGGGGAGGGAAGCTTTAGTTCCTTTTTTATTTTCTTTTCTTGTGTGTTTCGGTTATAATAATATCTTAGTTTTATAAAATATATAAATTATACCAATAATTATAATGCATTAATAGATGACGCCACAAAATTTTGTGATTTAATTGAAGTGGTCTTGGAATTTCTATAAATTAAAAAGGCATTTCAATAATAGTTTTGTCCTCGGTTTTAATGATTTTGAGGCACTTAAAATTGATAAAAATGTTTTTTGTGATCTTGTAAATATCACGGGATTATTTGCAACCCCAATATGATTTTTGATTTCAGCTTTGCAAGGTTATTAAAAGCACTTCTCAAATTATTTTTGAAAAACACCAGGAAAAAAGAAACGAGGCTTGATCCCATTGTGATCAAGCATGGATTAGTAAAATGGAATGGCCTAATCATCATGATTACTGTAGCTCAACTACCGGGGTGTCACAACTCTCCCCCACTAACAAGAATTCTCGTCCCGAGAATTTAGAGGTAGGAGTAAAGAGCTCAGGATATTCATCACGAAGATGATCCTCGTGTTCCCAAGTGGCTTCATCTTCAGAATGATTTGACCACTGCACTTCAAGGAACTTTGTGACTTTGCGACGAGTCTGACGTTCACCCCGGTCAAGAATGCGGGCCGGATGTTCGCAATAAGAGAGATCTTATTGCACTTGAAGCATATCATGATCCACTGCTCTAATAGGATCCTTGAAGCAGCGGCGGAGCTGAGACACATGAAAGACATCGTGAACCTGAGAAAGGTTTGCCGGCAGTTCCAATTGAGAAGCCAATTTTCCACGCCTTTCAAGAATAGTGAAAGGACCAATATAGCAAGGAGCTAACTTTCCCTTGATCCCTGAACAATGTGCAACTCTGATCGGTGTGACGCGAAGGTAGGCCCTTTTTTCCAGGTGGATAGACCATATCTTGATGATGACGGTCATACTGACTTTTCTGACGAGACTGAGCAGCCTTCAGATTCGCATGAATAATGTGGACTTGATCTTTAGTATTTTGAATAATATCCGGACCGAAGAGTGATCGGTCCATTGAACGGTGGCTCAAGAATTTCATACTAAACCAAGTGTAAAGGATAACTAGAAGTCAAAGATGTACAAGAGAGCCAGGTTTCAATCCTGTGGAACTTTGGGTTATGGGTCCACCATGTGGGTCGGGAGTAGGTAGAGGGGTGACATATATACGGTCTTGATAGCAAGACATGTCAGAGGATAACCTGTCAGTGATGTTGGCAACCACATCGGTACCAAGGGCGGGGGACGACTAGAACCATTTTCCTGCTCGTTGCAACGAGGCGGACCAATAGGCAAGGTTCTCGTCCACCGGCGACTACCGGGAGGTTATCCACAATAGTAACAGGGTCTTAGTGACAGAGTTGTATACCGAGAATTTTACCTAAGTAGGGAATTAACACCGCTTAGATAAGTTATGTCACAAGAAAGGTCAAAGAGACCAATGGGAAGGAAAATGTGTTTACACACACAAGTATTAAAGTATACCATTCCCGAGGAAAACATAGAGTATGGTATACATGATAGATTGACAGGTCATCAAGTACATAACCATCTTGATAAAGAGTCAAGAAGAACCATGATGGTTACCCATACCACACGGTCTGCATAATTGATCGGGAACAATCTAGCATTGCGCTTCCAATGTTCCTATTGACAATTGAAGTACCACATTCATGCTTCGAGGTAGCATCGACATGGTCATCAGATAAAGGTTGGACTTTGGGTACACAAAGAATTCATCAAAAACAACTTATAAAATAAGCCATTTAGTTTCCGCATGATAGGATGGCGAATCCTACATATGAAAGAATTTATAACAATAGGTCCGTCGGCCCAGTGTGCCGGACAAGACATCACTGCACCAGATTACCTAAGACCAAAGTTATAATTATTGGAAAATGTTCCAACCATCATATCTGCCCGGGATTCAGATCTGATTGGTGTCAGGATATCTCAGACTCAAGATGCGTGAGAAGAAAAGATGATGATGCACGATCCTCACGATATGAACTACACGAGCAATTTTTGAACCATGTGTTCGATTTAATACATATGAACACAATGTCAAGACATCCGGGCCCACATGAAATTCTTACGACGAAAAGCAAGTGAGTTGTGATTTGAGAACCATCATCGAGGATATCAAGGCCCTTGCGTAAGCCTCGATAGCTCTTATGAAGAAACCTCTTTTCCTTGATCAAATCAGTCAGTGGCTTCGCATGCTAAGAGAAGTTATATGAAGTGAAGATAACAAATCTTCAAAACATATAACACTTCGCACATGCGTGAATGATTTGGTATTTCCCGAGAGGAAGCGAAACAAAACTTCCACATATTCACGGTGGCAAGAATGCACATAAGCTTAGGGGAAACATTTCTGATATCAAGCACATTCTTCATGAGCTAGGCACAAGTATAATCCTTTCAAGAGTTTCATCGTGGAACATGGAGAAGTTGAGGGTGTGGCTGATGGGCTCAGCAACAATCCCTCAAAATTATGACAGGGATGAATTTCTAAAATTACAATATGAAGGAGATAGTTTTTGTCCAAACAATTGGTATAATGTCGTATGCTCGAGGGAACAACAATGACTTAAACATTGGTCGAAGGGTGCACTCGGAGATACGGACGGAGTAGCACAACCAATGTCCAAAATGATGAGTCAAAACCCCACTCACTAAGAATGAATCAATCAATTGCCAACCTCAAGGCAACAGGGTTGCCACAAGTATTGGAATCACACATCAGAGTTCACTTGTTGGTATTCCGGTTTGAAACAACACGGGACTAAGAAATGAATGGTGATGTCGAGAAGTATCAATATATCAAGAATTCTTAAGAGGTGCAATGATGCTCACAACATTCTTGACAGAAAAGATAGCGATTCTCCAAGGTAGAAGATAACGTAAGTTGAATAGCAAGGGTCTTAAGGGACAACACAAAACATGAACACGTTTGTGTTGGAGGGAAGGCAAACAATGATGCCGATGATAATACAATCATCGAGGGCAAGGATGGTATTTCTCATCATGCATCCGATCGGTGCCCTGGAAGAGCTCAGAATGCTGACGATGATCACGACACATTTGTCGAGAAATTTCATGAAAATGTAATCGTTTAGCGACGACATCAAGCAAGGGAATGATGAAGCAAGAGGTTGTCGGAAACACAGATAAGACTGCTCGCTTAGAATTGAGATTGCCTTTCAAGACAATCAACATGATGTGGAAAGCTTGATGCAAGCTTAACGCACAATTGGTATTGTGTTCCAGGGATGAAGGGTATAGATAGCAAGGTCGAGCTACAACATGACGATGATGATGTAGCTTAACAACTTGGAATGACATGATCGAGTACAAACTCGTAAACAAGGAAGATTACTAAAAATTGTTGAATCATAATGCGTACTCGATTCAGTTATCGATGTACTCACGTGTCAAACAACTCAAACACGAGGCAACTGGAATTAAGGAAGATATCATAGTTGATGAGGAGCTCACAAGAAGTTCCATAGCTCCACGATATCCTTGAGCTACAAGGAATAATACTCGAAGGTAGACCAACTTTAAGGTTTGGACCGGCGTGTTGATTTGAAGAAGACAAGTACTTTAACTCGTCCGAGAATGAAATCAAGGTAGGACAACATGGTCGGAAGCACGATTGTAAAGTACAAGATCACAGATACCAGATCAAATCATATAATGAATGATTATTGATATGAGAAGTTTCTATGGTAGGATTAACGTCGTTTCCATGGGCATGAACACAAAGTTCAAGGTCGACTCCCACTTCATCAATGCATCACCTGCCATTTACTCCTCGCCTTTGATCAGGTTGTAGCTTAAAAAGATTATCTGGCAAAACACCAAAAGAGCAAGACTCATGAAAACTTTTCGGTTTATGTTGATTTAGGAAGGTATAGGTTCAACCCATCGGGGCATCTTAGGAACATATACCACAAACTTCAAGAGTAATTAACACATGCTTGAAGGGCATGGCTGACAAATCGTATGGTACAACTTATCAGAGGGAGAAGACACAATTTGCTAATGGCACCATGTGTCAGGGGAAGCAATCACAAGAATTTTCTAAAGCAAAGGATGCCGTCGGATAATAACTCAAATGAGTCTGGCAATCCACAAATGATCTGATGTGAGTATCCATACTCAATCAGAGGGGGTAAAACGCAAGGCATCGGATTATAGAACATCTGAAAAATATCGATACTTAACTAACAAAGGAATTAAGATTTCTAGATTGGTGTATCATAATCAGATGCTCTGATCAAATACAAGTAAGCTGAATGGATTTAGATGGACAACCACCACGGTTGATTTGTCGAGAACCAGCTCTGTCTGGAAGGACGTATGCGCCGGAAGATAATTCAAGAGTATGTGCAGATGATTGTCTACATTCACACAAAAGTAGAATCGATATGATCAGAGGAAATTCACAAAGGAAATTAATGAATGCGGCTAGACATATGGATTTAGCCCTAACACAAGCAGGTGAAAAAGGTCAAAAGCAATAGGGTACAGGGGATTCCGAAAGATCAATTAGTAATTCGAAGAACTCTCGAAACCCAAGACAACTAATGATGGACGAATCCCCGATAAGAAAATTCATTGCCTCTCGTAAAGTAAGAGTAATTGGAGAAGAAGGTATGAACGACATTTGTATGTAGTCATCCATAGTGGTTGACAAAGGAAGGGAAATCGCATGAGCGATGGGCACAAGTTCTCGAGAGAAAGCATCGGAGAATATCATCGGAGTCTCCTCACGAATCGAGTCATTACTAGGAGTGGGGGACTCTTCGGAAGGAAGTATTTACGAGAACCTAATGTTAGAGTTAGTAAAATCTTTGACCCGAAATAGAAGAGAGAGCAGAGCCCAGAGTATAGGAAAGGCGTAAAAGATACTAATACCACCCAATTGAGATGTGGGCCCGTAAGCCACAACATCAGTGTTAGTAAAGTTTTTAAAACACTAGACTCAACTTCGGCCAAGGAGTTGGAAAGGGGGATACCTATAGGCAGTTGGCTCTGATACCAACTTGTAACGCCCTCGATTTAATCGTACGCTAATCATACACGCAAATGCGTACGATCAAACCCAAGGACTCACGGGAAGATATCACAACACAACTCTAGACATAAGTAAAATAACATCAGCTTCATATTACAAGCCAGGGGCCTCGAGGGCTAGAATACGAAAGCTCGATAAACACACGAGTTAGCGGAAGCAACAAATATCTAAGTACAGACATAAAACATGGGGTGCCTTAGAGAAGGCTAGCACAAAAGATACAATGATCGAACGAGGCGAGGCCTCCTGCCTGGGAACCTCCTAACTACTCCTGAGCTTCAGCGGCCTCCACGAAGAAGACACCATCGGAACGGCAGGCGTCGGCAGGAAAACTCCAACTCCTGGGCTCCATCATCTGGTCGCAGCACGAATCAAGGGGGGCAAAGGGGGAGCAAAGCAGCGGTGAGTACTCATCCAAAGTACTCGCAAGTCTTACATCAGAACTATTCTAAATATGCATCAGTATCAAAGAAGGGGTGGTTTATATGTGGACTGACTGCAGCAATGCAAGAATAGAGAGAGAAGGCCTAGTCCTATCGAAGACTAGCATCTTCAGGGTCTTGCAACAATAGACGAGAGTAGAACAGGGGTAACACAATAGTAGTCATATTGTTGCAGCAATATTGAAGTGAGGTCACGCCTAAAGATCCTCCCTCGACTCCCTGCGAGGAAGCAATCCCGAGGCAAACTAATTTCAGTTAAGTAACAATTGTAGTTGTATAAGATTGGGGCACAACTCCAAGTCGTCCTGTAACCATGGACACGGCTATCCGAATAGTTAATTTTCATCCCTGCAGGGGTGCACCACATGACCCATCACACTCGATAACACTCTGGTCGGACATACTTTTCTGGGTCCTGCCCGGCCTCGGAATATCGACACGTCGCAGCCCCACCTAATACTAATCACAAAGGTCAGCCCGCCGGTCTAAATCCTAAGCACAAAGGGTTCGTGGGCCCAATTCCCCTTCGCGCTCCTGCACGTGGCGTGGGCGGCCGACGTCAGTCCTAGCATCCCTTAATCACAAGCGCGATGCATATCGGGACCACTCGGGCGCGCGCCGCTACATTGCTGGCATCTGAAAAGCTTCGGCTGATACCGCGACGCCGAGTACCCATAATTCTCCCCGCGTAGCCGGTTAGTGCGAAAAGGTCTCCGACCAACCCAGATCAAATACCCAAATCCATTAACATTTTAATTAGGCCAACAACAAAGTCTCACGGGAATCCACCCGTCTTACAACTAATCACCAATGATCCCAGTAACCTGGTCTAGTAACTGTGTGGTTGTAACATCGGGGGGAATCCGAGGTATCACCCTCGTTGGATTCCGAACGATGTACCCATCAAGGTGGGGTTAGAGGAATCACCCTTGGGGGTCCCACTCTTGCGGGGTTGCACGACAGAGGCATCATTGGGAATGGTGAAAGAGGAATCACCCTCGATAACCATGACCGACTAGCTATACTACAGAGATATCATCAGGAGTACTTAGCGAGGTGTCACCCTCGGGACCCGATAGTATCCCTATAGCATCGTACAACGAAGGGGGTATATGTGCTGTGTCGGGTCTGGCTCGTCGATCAGAGATCGAGATTTGAAAACAAGCGGGGCAACTGGACTACGGGGTCAGAGGGGATGACTGCTCCACCTATACTAAGCAGATTTAAAGTACAGGACTAAAAGTAGCAGTTCATCAAAAATAGGCTATGCATCAGATATAGGAGCTAACTACAACAGTAGCAAAATACTAATGCAAGCAGTAGGGAGAAAGACACAGGCGATATAGGAATGATCAAGGGGGTTTGCTTGCCTTGCTGCTCTGCGGCAAAGGACTGATCGGCAGGTTCATAGATGTACCCGGCAGCAGCGTCA
Source organism: Hordeum vulgare subsp. vulgare (assembly GCF_904849725.1). Classification (NCBI taxonomy): domain Eukaryota; kingdom Viridiplantae; phylum Streptophyta; class Magnoliopsida; order Poales; family Poaceae; genus Hordeum; species Hordeum vulgare. Next base: position 336,690,565 of record NC_058520.1, on the reverse strand, counting down.
GTCTCGGGGTCTACCGGTAAGAAGAGGGGGAAGAAACAATAAATAATAGCACCGATGCAACACAAAGCATGACATGGCAAGATGCAGGCTAGACATGAGCTAACGCCACAACATCCGTCATAGACGGGTCGGAAGAATATCTGACTATATTTTCCGGGTCTCGGGCTACTACCGGTTATACTGGAAACGATGGAACGGTTCTATGTTTGCTATGCTAAGGACGCGTGACAGTCGAACGCACCGTGTATCCGGGTTCGTCTTGTTCTGCTGATCAACTTTCATGTTGAAATTTTTTTGATCTGACTTACGGATTATTTAATATTAATTTTTAAAGTTTATTCAATAAATAGGAATTAAAAACAGATTTAATTAATTTAAATAAGAGCAATTATGACATCATCATGATGTCATGCTGACATCAACAGTTGACTGGTCAACTGGCTAGTGGGTCCCGAACGTCATAGGCACAAGTTTTAATTAAGATTAAATATTAATTAATCAGATTAATTTAGTGGGGAACCCACATGGCATTCTCTATTAGGTTAATTAATTATTCTAATTAACAGATTAACTTATATATCTATTTAACTAATTCATTAACTCATTAATGAATTATTATATCTATTTATTTATTTATTTAATAAAAACATATATTTTTATTATTTATATTTTAATTTCCATTTTCTTCAAAGCGGGTGTGGGGCCTCCCTGTAAGTGGGTGTGGAGGTATGGCCCCACCGGTAAGTGACATAGGCCACATACATACTAAACACACATACACCGAATCATACATAATGTATTTTCTTACGTACATGCATTCATACATATTAATACATACATACGTACATGCTTTATACATATATCATTTTTTTGTTTTTCTCTCTAACTCTTTCTCTAACCTTTCTGCTAACAAGCAACCTCTCACAGAACCTTCTCATATCAACAGAAAGAGGGAGGAGACAACCTCCACCTCTACCTGCATGAACCTATAGGCGTCGGAATGCGGCGGCGTTCGTCGGAACGGATCCGGAGGGCAGAGAGGAGAAGAGGGGTTGTTCTCACCGAGCCCGTAGAGGTGCAAAGCGGGCTCGAGGGAGGGCGATGGCCGACGTGGTGCTGCAGTCCGGCGAGGTAGGCGGAGGAGCTCCAGCGTGGAGGCACGGTGGTGACGATGCCGGTGAGGATGGTCGTCGGAGAGGCCTCATAGAGGTCGGGGCCGGCCAGAGGCACAAGTTGCGGAGGGTCAGCCGGTGCGGAGGTCGTCGTGGCGCCGCCGAGGAGGCGCTCTGGCGACGGGGAGTGAGGCCACCGGGGAGGCGCTTGCCGAGGAGGAGGGGCGAGGTGCAGGGGCTCGGCCGACGGGGTCCTGGTGCGGGTTGGCCGAGGGGATGGGGAAGGGGCTGATGGGAGAGAGAGGAGCTAAGGGAGAGGGCTCGGTCGGCGGGGCTCCTGGAGGGTGGGGGTGGTGCCGCGAGGGAACAGGGGACCGACGAGGGGAGATCCGGGAGGCGAGGTCGCTGGAGGGAGGAAGGAGGCCGGGAGGGAGACGTGGCTCGCCGGCGACGGTGGATCTGTGGGACTCGGTCGAGATGGGGACGAGGGGCTCGGTCCCGAGGGGTAGACGAGGTGGGGAGGGCTCTCGTCGTGGGGGGGGGGGAGATCGTGAGAGGAGGGAGTTAGCGAGGGAAACAAAGCCGCTCGTGGGGACTGGGGTCGGGCGACGGGGGCCTCGTGGGGTGGCGGCGCTGGAAAGGGAGGAGCAGGGGCGTTTTAGGGTTAGGAGGTGGGCTAGGACAGGGGGAGGTTATTCCCCAAGTTGGGCCGGCACCGGGGAGGCCAGGCTCGTCCTCGACCCAGGGGGAGGGAGGCTTTAGTTCCTTTTTTATTTTCTTTTCTTGTGTGTTTCTGTTATAATAATATCTTAGTTTTAAAAAATATATAAATTATACCAATAATTATAATGCATTAATAGATGACGCCACAAAATTTTGTGATTTAATTGAAGTGGTCTTCGAATTTCTATAAATTAAAAAGGCATTTCAATAATAGTTTTGTCCTCGGTTTTAATGATTTTGAGGCACTTAAAAATTGATAAAAATGTTTTTTATGATCTTGTAAATATCACGGGATTATTTGCAACCCCAATATGATTTTTGATTTCAGCTTTGCAAGGTTATTAAAAGCACTTTTCAAATTATTTTTGAAAAACACCAGGGAAAAAGAAACGAGGCTTGATCCCATTGTGATCAAGCATGGATTAGTAAAATGGATTGGCCTAATCGTCATGATTAATGTAGCTTAACTACCGGGGTGTCACAGTTGTTGTCCTTCGAGACGCCATTGTTCAAGTCTTAGAACCAGCCCAAAATGTTCTGGATTTCCAAATCAAAGACCCGGTCATCGCACGATCAACGAGCGAGGGTGGGTGAATGGTGACTGGTGGCACTAGGAGGAAACATTCGATTGCGATATCCCATGCCATTGAGGAGGCATGATAGGTGCATGCGCATGCATGGGCATGGGTGCGGTGGGTTCATGCACGAGCATGTGCACGAGCACGGTAGGTGTGGGCACACACACGAGGACCACCGCGATAGATGCAGGGGTGCATGAGCACAAGAGCACGCGCTTGCGCGTACATGAGCTCGCACGGGTCCGTGCGGACCTCGCTCACGCCCGTAGTTTCTAGTGCTGCGACCAGCCCATCAATGCCATGTGGATGGTTGCTGGAACGAGCGCGTGGATGGTTGCTAGCGAGTGCGCGGGGGCAGCATACTCTACGACTAGCTCGTTAATGGTCAAGTTCGTGACGTCCCATTCTTCCTTATGTTCTATCTCCTCTAGCTCGGGGTCGGCTTCACCAAACTAGAAGACTAGTGGATATGATCCTTGTGCGCCATGGTGTAGGTGGAGGTATGAATGATGGAAGGGAATGGGAGGCAAAAAGGGAGTGTTGTGATTGAGTGGACAATAAGGGCGCCTATTAAACAATGGTTCGAGCACCATTAATGGAGAAGTTGGAAGCAAGGCAGGCGGCGATGAAGGTCAAAGGGCTCGCTTTCGGGTGAGCCTACGTAGCATACTACTTGCACGCCTCTTGGTGAGCCTGCAGAGTGGAGGACTCCTCGCACGCCTCCCATCAACTCAAACAGATGCCCACACGGCATCTCCTAGCTAATAAAGAGTGCAACGTGTGGCAGCACATAAATGGTTATTATAATGTCCATGATTTATAAATAATACAATTGTTTGCGATGGTAACGTGACAACTTTTTGTTCCAAAATGCCTTTGTTGGTTGTTAATGTGTGTGCCTTCTGTCAAAATGGACGCAAAAACTAGCATATGATATTTGTGCTATATCATGACGTCCTACCAAATTTCATAAATTTGGGGTGAGTTTTAGAGTTACTATAATTTAAAATTGTATTCTCAATGTTAGCTTACGATGCCTTACGATGTCTAGCTTGAAGAATAAAATTGTGAACATGTCTCAAATTGGAAAACAATATCTTACGATGCCTTTACGTGTCTCGAATTGGTCTATGTTGCCTATACAACAAAATCAAGGCAAGAAGAGGCGTTGATGTCATATCACCCACAAAGGTAACACATGTTGCCTATAGGAACCACGAGGCTTCTTGTGAGAAGCTCCCGTTTGTAAGAGGCTTATCCCAAACTAGACAAAATTTCTTCTTTGCTGATACCATGCCAAGATTTATGAATTTCTCATGAGTTTTGGATTTACGGGAATTTAAAAACCGAGGTTCTCAATGTCTATGTCCGAGCCACTACGCCGAGAAGTTTGAAATTCATTCTCATTTCTAGCATGTGACCTAAACATGCACCCATTTTGGTGCACTAGAGCATGTGCATGTAGTTTAAATTTGAATTGTGCACATTAATGTCCTAGAAAACTCAATTAATGTATAAAAATACTAAACACACCCCAAATTAGACCATATTTTGGCACGACACTCATGTTCGTCTATATTGCCTCTAGAACGAAAATCAAGGCGAGAAGAGGCAGTGAATGTCATTTCACCCACAATAGGTGACACGTTCCCTCTGGGAACAATGAACTTCTTTTGATAAGCTCTCGTTTTTTAAGAGGCTTGTACCAAACCTTGTCCCAAATCGGACAATTTTTTATCACAATGTTTATGTCATGCCATGACACATTGCCAAGTTTCATGAAATTTAGACGAGATTTGGATTTACAGTAATTTAAAAACCAAGATTCTCAATGTTTGCGGTCGAAACATGACACCGAGATGTTTGAAACTCATATGCATTTATTGCGTGGGAACTAAATATGCACCCATGGACAAGCATATTATTTTCAACCCCTTTTGGTGCACACGGGTGTGTGCATGTAGTTGAAATTTGAATTTTGCACATTTATGCCTGGTAAACTCAATTAATGTATAAAAAGGCCAAACAAACCATGAATAGTTCCATATTTTAGCATGACACTCCTGTTGATCTATGTTGCCTCTAGAAATACCTGAAGAGCAATGAAATTCCAATTAAACGAAGTAAGAATAACTAACAAAAACATCATAAATTCTCGAACCATCAACTCCGGCAAAGAAGAAATCAAGAGAGTGAAAACGATCTTGATTGAATGAGAAGAAATTTTATCGGCTCGAGAGGATATATCATAGCCATCTTCTCTTATCCTACAATGTCATCGAAGAAAGTATTCACAATAGAATGGATGCACCTAAACTCGTTGCCTAAGAACATGTAGTTGCTTATCACTAGTTATAGATTTTCAGACCAAATTTTATTTGCTAACCAAGTGTTTAGGAAAGTGAGAGTATTTCGTTCTTAGATGGATATTTAACTTAGGCTCAATATTCAAATGCATTTAGGGTGTTCGGAGATCAAAGAGAGCAAAGAATGCAAGTACTTCATTAAAGCCCACCACAAGCACGTAGACATGTGTAACGCCCAAGATGCAACCCTATCCTTATTTTGGCACGAGGGCCTCGACAGGGATAGAAGCGCATCTCGTCGTTTCGCAAGAATGGATATCATTACAAGTACATGTACTCAAAAGATGAGTATATGGAATTGGCTTACACTCGCCACAAGCTACATAACAGTCACATCAGTATAATACATACAATCATCAGGTAGAAGAGCAGGGTCCGACTACGGACAAAAAGAAAACAATAAAAGAACGACATCCATCCTTGCTATCCCAAGCCGCCGGCCTGGAACAAATCCTAGATCGATGAAGAGGAAGAAGAAGAAACTCCAAATGAAGAATCATCGCGCTCACGTCTTAATATCACTTTACCTGTACTTGCAACTTGTGTTGTAGTAATGTGTGAGCCACAAGGGACTCGGCAATCTCATTTCCAAAGGTATCAAGACTAGCAAAGTTTCATAGTTGATGTATGGTTAAGTGGTGGGGCTGCAGCAAGCGAGTAAGCATTTATTTGAGGTGGCTAACTTACGAGTACCAGAATAAGAGGGGGATGATTTACGCATAACAGACGTGATCTACTGATGATCAAATGAGTGATCCTGAACACCTACTTACGTCATACAAAACCCCATCGCGTCCTCGTTCGGAGAAGGAGCTCATGAAAGAGGCAGTCACGGTTACGCACTCAGTTGGCAGGTTTTAATTAAGTTAACTTCAACTTATCTAGAACCGGATGTTAACAAAGTTTCCACGTTGCAACATAACCGCGGGCATGGCTTTCCGAAAGATTTAACCCTGCACGGGTGCTCCAACTAGTCCATCATAAATTACTACAAGCCGCATAGAAAGCCTCGATAACGAAATTCGTGACTTCGTCCGATTCCTTAGTGAAAAACATCAACTCTGAGAAATTCCAAAGCATCACCGGAATCCCGATGCACAAGATTTTTCATCAAAGGTAAAAGTATTCCAGCAAGGTCCCTGACATGTCGACGAATCCGATAGGAGCCGCATATCTCGTTCTCAAGACACGACAGATGGTCACACTAGGAGTAAAACCAAACCTCGGGTTGCCCCATGGTGGCCCGTAGTATGCCAGTTTGGACCAACACTCATGTGGAGCATTGACCCGGGGGTAGATTAAGTTTCCTCGGGTTAATTACTCCCTATGTGGTTCATTAGTTATTAAGAAAATAATACCAAAGTTGCGCCTTGCCAGACCAATTTTAATCTAAGATGAATTATCAAGCGGGTCCCCATAACAACCCCGATCGTGTTAGGAGTGCTCAATTATGGAATATAACACCGGTAGCCGAAACTAAGGGGGCAAAGGTTGTACAAAACACCAGGCTAGAAAGGTCGAGCCGTCCACCTTTTACCAAGTATATAAGTGCATTAAATTAAATAGCATTAATATGGTGATATAACAAGGAACCCATGTTATTACATGGAAGCAACTGCACGTGCAACTCACAACGCTAACAAATGGTTAAGCAAGCAGTAACATAGCCAATCAGCGATTTGCTAGGTTGTGGACAGGTTGAAGGTTTTCATGGCAATGTTGAGAGGCTGAGTCTAACAGGTGGTAGGCAACGAGACATAGCGATAGAAACGATACAACTAGCATGCCAATGATAGTAATGGTATCTAGGGAAATGGTCATCTTGCCTGAGATCCCGCTTGGAAGAAGAATGAATCCACGATGCAGACGAACCAACGTAGTCGAACAGATCCTCACATACCGACACGCTTGCGGAACTCTATCGAGACGAAGCAAACCAGAAATAAAATCAACACAAGAGAATCACCGCAGACATGCACAATATGATGCACACCCTAATATGATGCATGATCAGTTTAAAATATGCAAGACATGGCAATTCACATCACGCAAACACTACACCTTAAGTGAAGTTCAATATGCAACGAGTTGCATATTGACGAAACTCTAGCTTTCATTATTTAGTTCACTCACGTATATTAAGACAGTAATATTAAAATGGTGTTAACATGGCAAGGGTGAAACACAAATTAAACTACCTATCTAGGCATTTTAAATGAAGTCGGAAACGATATATATCATCTCCGAAATGACCCCATGTTTAAATTAGCAATCTATCCAGATCTATCCTAATCACATTTTATGTTTGTTAAACAGCGAAAAGAGTGGAGCACGTGAATCCATACGTCCTTCTAGTCCATTTACATATATGGATCATCTTCAACGGAGCTACGGATAATTAGTTACGACCTAAATCATCTTAACACGGCACGACACGCAAAATGAGGTAAACAACAAGGTTAGCAGTTTTCATCATGCATGAGAGTTGGAAAAATATTAATCTATGCGAAATTCTAGTCAAGATACATATTTAAATCACCTCGATGCGATGCACAATTAATAATCTACGGGTATTTGAAAAACAATGCATTTTGTGAAATCCTTGGAATTAAATAAAATCACAAATGCAAAAAAACTACAGCGGGCCGAATCTAATCTGCTGGGCTGAATAGGCACTGGTGCAAGATATTAAATGTCGCCACAGGCGGGGAATAGCGGGCTGAGGAGGCTTACCACGGACCTGGCCCGGTTGAAGGAGAGGGATGCTTGGGCCTTGGGCCGAGGAGAGGCGAGGCGGAGGATAGCGAACTACGCCTGGGCGAGGGAGGAGCTGACCTCGCTCGCTAGTAGGCCGAGCGGGAGAATGGGCCTTGGCTGGCTGATGCGGGAGCAGCGAGCGAGCGCAGCGCTCGGGTCAACAGGTGCGGGATTGTCCCGATCGGGATCGAGCCGGCGACGGCGGCTGCCACCGGCGGGAGGGGATGCCGGTGGGGCTCGGGCATCCGGGGATGGCTGGGTCGGGGCCTCCGATGGCCGGATCTGGTGAGGGGCGCTGCCGGCTCGGCTCCGGCGAGCACATGGGGCGGCGGCCATGGAATCTACAAAGAAGAAGAAGAAGGAAAGGGGGAGGAAGGAGAGAGCAAGGGGGAGGAGAAGGTGGTGGTCCGATGGAGAAGCTCCGGCGGCTGCTGCTTCTTGGCCGGTGGTGGTCCGATGGAGAAGCTCCGACAACTGCTGCTGCTTGGCCGATGGTGCTCCGGAATGGGGACGAGCTGTGGCCTTGCTCGAGAGGAAGGAGCTCGGGCACGAGGAGAGGCTCGGGAGTAGTTTTAGCCGTTGGATCTCTGATCCAACGGTCTAGATCGATGGAGAGGCTAGATCAGATCTCAGAGGTGGAGAAGGTGGAGAGGCTAGGGTTAGGGTTGAACGGAAAACGAGGCATGGGGGATTGGCTGTCCAAAATGAGAGGAGGAGGAGATTAAATAAGAAAGGGGGCTAGGGTTATCCGAATCCGGGTCCGTTTTTACCACGGGATCACGATCTGACGGCCACGGTCGCGGGAATGGATTAGATGGGCTAGGCGGCTATGTAAACCAAGACGTGTTAAGAGAAGAGAGGAGTATGCAGCCCGACTAGATATTTAAAACATCAAAAAATGTCCGACGATAAACTGATGACGGTGCTGCTACGGACGACCGTTCTGGTATCAAACAAACTCTGATTGCAACGAAAATTGGCACGCGGCCTACCTAGAATAAAATGAGACCGCACGCCAAGTTTCAAGCCAACCCGAGAATATTTTCGGATACCTTTAAAAACAATATTTTATTGATGCCTCGGGCGCGTGCGTGTGTGGTCGGGCTCAAAATGGTCAACGACAAAAATGGAGAGAACCGGCAACTAATAGCGGATGCAAATTTTGAAAACTCGCGGCAACGGAGTGTCGATGCAATGCAGACGATGCGAATGATGTGATGATGAGTGCGACGATCAAACGATCCACGCGACGAGAACGGAATAAAAGGGGAATCTTCTGGAGCGTCGGTCTCGGGCTATCACAACTCTCCTACACTAACAAGAGATCTCTCCCCGAGATATAAGAATGAAAGGGGAAGAGGATGAGAAAGAGGAAAAGGTAAATCTTAGTTGCTTCTTTGACAAACGAGTGAAACCAACAATCCTTGAAGGTTGCCAAGAGATGAAGAATGATATGAGAAACAAGCAAGAATTCACCGAAAATTTCGGCAGCACTTCGGTAGGAAATTGATGACAATTTTTTTGATAAGATGGAAAGAGTTTGACAAGATTCACAAAAAAACAACTAAAATGATAAGCAAGGAAAGAACATGACCCTGACAACCCGAGATGATTTATTGGAGAGAGCAGCATCACCACAACTCCGGAACAAGTGAAAAGAAGCTAGATCATTGAGAAGAAATAATGAATAAGAAATTGACAACTACTATCACAATTGAATTTGAGAAGCACCTAGAAGAAGGATTGAACGGAGTTGTAGGAAAACCAAAAAATAAAAGAACAAGCTTGTAGTGGGCTTATGGAAACCATTTGAAAATAATGAGGTGACAACCATCCACTACCAGAACCAAGGATTGATTGAGGGCAAAGATATGCACACTTCTTACACCAAGAGGATACATTGAAAACTTGGATCAACAATAATCACCATAATAGCAACAATCCCTAGGAAAAGCTTTAGGTGAAATATAATCCAAGATAACTCAATGAAGAAACAATGGGTCAAAATATCTCATGATCAAAGGGTTTGGTGGGTTTACATAATTAATTCTTGAAACAACTTCTCTTTGAGACTCCTCCACTAACAAAGATGCTATAATACCACCACAAGGACAAACCAGGAACAATTGCACTTTGAAATGCAAGACAAAGAATACTTTAGGTACTCCAACAAGAATCTTGAAGAACATCTTGAGAAAAGAATTGATATCATGAGCCACTTCGGAAGAAACTTGAAATCGCTTGATGAAACAAGTATAAGAATTATACTATGCTTATCCTTCATCAAGTTAAATTGATGACAAGCCCCTGATTAGCATATCACTTATTCTCCATGAAAAGGATGAAGAGAGAAATAAAGCACAAACTAGAAGAAACCTTGAAAGAAACACCGGTAAGAATTGGAATGAATGGGGATAACAATGTCGGGACCCCGATCCTAAGCCATAGGAATCCAGCCTGTAACACATCGCATCCCTTTGCGGTCTCAGGCACGGTTAACTCCACGGCTGTAGTCTTACCTTAGCCGGGACCGTTTGCGTCTTTTGGCTCGCGTATGCAATAGTGTCGCTAGCATTCCAATGTCAAAGAACCCGGATCGACATGTCTAGTCATAAACCAAAGTGGCAGTACCGCACAAGGAGAGGCATACATGACCCAACAAAGCAGGTGTCGGTCACCAGCGAGTGTAGACGAGTCGTAGCAAGCTACAAGGACTCCATTACATCGCGTGACATTTCCCCAAAGAGGACAGACATAGCAGCTAAGAAGGACACATGCCGGTCAACCAATGTGTCCGGCGCAGTAGCGAACCACCAAGGCTCGTTGGATCACAAAGGGCCATTTCCTTGTAAGGAATGCTACTAAAGCTCACGACTAGGTAATCGAACCCCATACATATCAAGTACGACACACGTACGCATGGCATACCGATATGTATAGATACATCGATGGCATCACAACATAACCATAAACATACAACCTTTATTTAAGAGGCTCGGAAGAGCCACACATATAATATTACACATTAAGGGTCTCACGACCCATAATAGCAGTCATTCAGTTACAAGCCAGCGGAAGAGTTTAAACTGTCTGAGTACAGATAGGGCAACTAGAAGGCACATGGCCTAACCATACTACAGATCCAACGTAGGGCCAGATCGTAGCTGGGACACCAGCTACTCGTCGTCGTTGATGTCTACGAAGAACCCTCCATTAGGGTCATTAGCAACCTCTGCAACATTTATTAAGCAAACATGAGTACGAAGGTACTCAGCAAGACTTTAGGATAACTAACTACTCATGCAAGGTATCAAAAGGTATTGTGGGGTTTCATGCGGAAAGCCAGCATTTGACTCGTGGCTAGACAACTTGCATTTTTTTTAAAAATTGACAACTTGATTTCTCGCACACGAGTCCACTAACACCACAACAATACACTATCGTGGAATCATTCCGTCTCCATACGGAAATGTCGTCCACGACACTCACGCTTATCTTGACAATTTTATGAGCAACCATTGAAGTTATCTATGAACAACCTATGTCTCCAAGTAGTCCATATCCGCGGACGCGGCTATTCGAATAGATCATAACCCTGCAGGGGTGTACTTCGTCACACACGCTCTCGCCACTTATCGCCATGTGCACGTCATGCACCTCGGCAACCTTCAAGCGGAAGCCCAGCGAGGGAGTCGGCCACGACCGTTAACCACACTAGTACCTAGTCCAGGTTTATCGCCTATCTGAGAGTAACCCGTACGGAAGTCCGGCCGAGGTTTCCACCACGGCCCCAAACGATGTGCGCAGGGTTCCCAAGCACACCATCCGGGTGCCACTTGGTACACCGTGCCACTGCCTACCGCATCACGGCCCACCTCTCACGTCAGCACCATGCACGGCCTCCAACATTACTATAAACACTAGAAACTACTTGCAACTCCTGGACCGAGTACTAAGCGATTAATAGGCCGAGCGGGGTCATATTTCAGGGCCCAGCATGTGGTAGTATCTAGTCTTGGATTACATACACGAAACTCAGTTCCTAAGGACGGTTCCAATGAAACAACCCACCATGTACTCCTACACAGCCTTTCACCGGTACCTTTACCAAATCAAGTTCAACACACAACCTTTTCTCACCGAACACATTCTCACAATTCTGTTCATCTCCCAGATGACAGACCATACACAACTCTAAGCATAGCATGCATAGCAGGATAAGGCACATCAAGGCTCAAGCAACTACCAGGTATGCTAGGTTGCAAGGTTCGGCTATTTACTGTGACAAGGTTAGGTCATGCAAAGGAAGTGGGTTCAACTAATCGTGGCAAAAGCAGTTGAAGCATTTGATCCTAATGCAATAAATAAGTGCAGGAGCAAGAACATGGGAATTATCGAGATGATCAAAAGGGTTGCTTGCCTTGTTGCTCAGAGGAGGGACAATATCCGTCAGACGGATATTCAGTGGAATCCGGGGGTGCGGAGCCTACCGAGATGAATGGCAACAATCAATAACAATCATATGCAAGCAAGATGATGCATGAGCATGGCATGAGAATGCAAGGTGATAAACTATTATAATCAACATGTATTAGGTTTGAAATTGATTTGAATCACATTCAAATATCAATTCAAACGAGGTATTCTCGGATACGGATTTAATTGATTCGACCTGATGCTCAGATCAATTTGATGTTAACATGCATGAGATGTCATGTTAGGGTACTGATTTGTAATTAGGACAGTGTGTGATCATGTCATTCATAATGAAATTTGAATATTTTTCAAATTCCATTTATAAAGTATTTATAAGAATTGGCTTATTCATTAATCTACATGTTTCGATTCTGTAACTTTTTCAAACATGATTTAAAATAGCATATTCAGATTCCTTGAATTTTTCTGATACTTTTTCATATATAAATTATTTTGATTGGAGTTACAGATTAATTTCTATGTATTTTTGAAGTTTTAAACATTTCTGGAATTATTTTTATACTGCAAAATACTTTTATTGCATCAGCAGGTCCAACTGGCCGTTGAAAGTCAAACCTGACCAATGGGACCCACTGGTCAGTCTCTCAGGTCAATTTTAGATTAGGATTAATCTTATTTAGTTAATTAAACCCACTGGACCCACATGTCAATGTCTTATTATTTTTACTGATTTATTTTTATTATTTCTAATCTTGCCAGAGGCTGACCCCACCAGTCAGTGGCTTAGGCCAGCCGAGGTCCACCGGCAGCGAGGTCGTCCTCGCCGGTGGGGAGCCTCCGGCGAGCACCAGAACGTCGGGAGGGCTCGGAAATGGCGCACAGAGGGCCAAACGCACGGCTGAGACCATGGGAGGAACGACCACTCGATGGCGCGCACGATGGAACAAGCATCAGGGGCTGGGGTGGCCGGGATCAACGCCGGCGACGAGCTTGGCGGCGACCAAGTTCGGCCATCGTCGAAGCCATCGGATACGGGGTCAAAACGCTCGGGGCTGGGCACCTAATGCATCTACACGACGTACTGAGGCCATCTAACGGACCAGCACTACACCGTAGGGCTGCCGGCGACGAGCTGCAGCGGCGGTCCTCGTCGGGCTCCGATGAAACTAGGGCTAGAGGAGGGGATCGACGGGGAGATCTTAGGGGAAAGACCACATGCTCACGGGGAGTGCAGTGGTGGCGCTAGTCTGCTCGGGGATGGCCTGGAGAGGGAGAACGTCGGCGGCGATCTTCGGTGACCCGAGGAAGAAGACGACGGCTGCACGTTGATTCACTGCATCTGGGCGTCGGGCTTGTGGCTAGGAAGCTTCAGGGGGTTGTGGCGGAGCTAACGCGCGGCTCAGAAGGAAGGGAGGTCGGCTAGAACGACGACGAGCTCGAGCTCTGCTCGGGCTCCAATGACGGTAGAAGGGGGAGGAGAGATCCGAGAGGAGAGGGAGGACTGGCGCTGGGAATGGATAGGGGTGGCCTCAGGCAGCTTATCCCCGGCCTTGCCAGCGCGAGGCGGCGGCCAGGCAGGCGCACAGGTGCGTGGCCGCGCCGGAGAACGCGGCGGCCACCTCCTGCTGCACACCGGCGGGGAGGAAGACGACAGGGGCTTAGATGGGTCGGGCCAGGTGAGCGACATGTAACCTCTTTTCCTTTTTCTTTCTGTTTTTGTTTCTGTTTTGCTATTTCACTGATTTTCTTATTATTTCAACTCCCAAATAAATTGTAAAAGCTATGTTAAGCATCCTAGAATATTTGTTGGAATATTTCCAACTATTTCCAAAGTTTTCAACATTTTTGAAAATTTAAAGTTTCTGATTTCAAATTTTAAAACTTGAAACCAGTAGCTTTTGCATTTATTTCAAATGCTTAAAGTGTCAAGAAAATAGTTTTCTCCAATGCTCATCTACTTTCATGATTTATCAGAAAGTTTGAACATTTCTTGAGGCCATTTTGGATTCATTGATTTTAACTAGTTTGAGATTTTCTTTATTTAAAGTAGTGGCTAGGGTTTGAGTTTTTCCTTTGCCACTTTCTTGTTCTTGATGACAAATTCTTAGATGCAATGCAAAGAAGACATCAGCACAAGACTAACTTGCTTAAGGGGTCAGGGATGTGACAAACAAGAATGAATGGAGATACATGAGAATGAAAAGATCATGATGAACATGAAGATTTAGAACAAACGGGGATATAAGAAATGCAGAGAGGACATGAGAATGAAGAGATCTTCTGAAATGATGGCCTTCGGAGGATCAAGAAATGAAAACAACACTAAAATGCACCGGATAGATATGGAAGGAATTACTCATGAAGGAGAACAAATGAGAGGATAACACGAAGCTGAGATGACAATCTTCAAAAGAATGGACCGAGATTGAAGAGAAACTCTCCTTCGGTTTTCCGAGCTGGGAATGATGAGAAGGAACACCACCAAAATAACTAAGACACTCTGGAATAAAGAATATGCAAGGTTGAGCCAATGATGAGAATAAGTGACTAGATCTTGGAGAAGGATTATGACTGATGGAAATCATTCTTACTTCATAGTTGAAAAGAATTAGGGATCTTTGGGAAAGATTAGAAGAGCCAGAAAAGATCGGAGAAGAAACCTGTGGGTTATGGGCCCACTCAAAAGAAAACACTGTTGAAAGGATTGCACAAAAAAAGAGATATTGCACTCGTACAAATGAAAACTTGATGAAGTTAGCACCTCGAATTAATTGGAAGGATTGAAAAGTAGAAACTCTAAGATATCTTGAACACTCCGGTTAGAATAGAGAGAGATGAAAAACAAGAAAGATTTGATATGAATTTCCAACACAAAATTTATTAGAGGATGAAAAGGATATGATGAACACTAACAGCTTGAATTGAATTCACCAGAAAAGAGAACAAATGAAGAAATGATGAATTCAGAACTCCTGAGAATCTTTGCAATAATTACTAGATACAGTAGGAAAGAGAAGATAGGAGAAGCATCAATGAAAGGAAGATATTTGGATGATAATTGAAACATTGAAGAAAAAGGGAGGAGGGCGGGGAAAAACAAAGACAACTTGGGACAGACGAGACGAACTTCGGAAAGAAATGAAAGATTAATCTTGCAACTACTGAAAAGGATTGACTTCACTTGACGAGAAACACACCGGTTTAAATGAATTGATTGACGACTCCGGTTGACAAGAATTGAGAAGATAATTGATTGAGCAAAAGAATTTGCACTCTCATATGAATATGAGAACACTCCTTAGGAAAGATCTGAAATCACCACTTGACATCGAAGCAACTTAAATTACCATACTCCAACAAAACAAAGGATGAAGCTTACGGAACAAGCTAGAACAAATTCATGAGAGAGATTCCGTCTGATATTTTCGTGGATGAGGCTCGCACGGGCTCTATCCTACAATAGCCATCATGTAGAAGGTAGTGCACACGACAAACGATGCGTCCCTGAGTCGTAGCAAGCTACAAGGACTCTTTAAGATACAACATGAACCACTGTAAAATGACCGTGAACAAACGAATCCACTATATGTTGAACCCCAACCTCACATCATGCATCTGTTGAAAGATTGTCCTATAAGTAACTACTTGAATTCCCACCTGAGAACTCTCGAATTTTTTGTCATGCAATCAGGTCCACGGATATAAGGAGAAATTCATCAATCAACTCCTAGCATCTAACCCGTCAAGTGTATCACATCCGTGAACACATAACCAGAATCTCGGGACCTCGTCTATCTCAGACACTCGTAGTCACAATGATACTAAGTATGGCGATACATCCGGACCTATTTGCACCAGTACTAGGGAAGCCGGACTCCTCTCGCCACTACTAGTATTGAAGCAATTTCGAGCAACCTCCGTCCTGAGATACCAAGAAATATGAATGATAACAATGTGCTCAAGAATCCCCTGGAGCTCAACTCCCCGGAAGA
Organism: Hordeum vulgare subsp. vulgare; assembly: GCF_904849725.1. NCBI lineage: Eukaryota > Viridiplantae > Streptophyta > Magnoliopsida > Poales > Poaceae > Hordeum > Hordeum vulgare. The sequence goes on along the minus strand of NC_058520.1, from coordinate 336,674,600 downwards.
AATCAAGTCAGACAGGAGGAACCAGGACAGAACTCTATCACATCGGCATCATATAGATTCCAAAAATATCCACGTGGTCCTAAAAAAATTGAGTGAGAAGAGGAGTAGAATAAAAATTATTACGTCAAGATTCCTCACCAGAGCATAGAAGAGGAGAAAAAAATCCTACTCTCCGATATATAACTAGACCCAAACCAGTTTTTCACTAGACTCGACTCGGCCAAGTTCGATCAATCAAGGGGCCTCCTAGGTCGGTATTGCTCTGATACCAACTTGTAACGCCCAAGATGCGACCCTATCCTTATTTTGGCACGAGGGCCTCAACAGGGATAGAAGCGCATCTCGTCGTTTCACAAGAATGGATATCGTTACAAGTACATGTACTGAAAAGATGAGTATATGGAATTGGCTTACACTCGCCACAAGCTACATCAGAGTGACATTAGCAAAATACATACAATCATCACGTAGAAGAGAAGGGTCCGACTACGGACAGAAAGCAAACGACAAAAGAACGACATCCATCCTTGCTATCCCAGGCTACTGGCCTAGAACCCATCCTAGATCGATGAAGAGGAAGAAAAAGAAACTCCAAATGAACAATCATCACGCTCACGTCTTAATATCACTTTACCTATACATGCAACTGGTGTTGTAGTAATCTGTGAGCCACAGGGGACTCAGCAATCTCATTTCCAAAGGTATCAAGACTAGCAAAGCTTAATAGGTGAGGTATGGTTAAGTGGTGGGGCTGCAAGAAGCGACTAAGCATTTTTTTTCAGGTGGCTATATTACGAGTACCAGAATAAGAGGGGGATGACCTACGCATAACGGACGAGAACTACTAATGATCAAATGAATGATCCTGAACACCTACTTATGTCATACATAACCCCACCGTGTCCTCGATCGGAGAAGGAGCTCACGAAAGAGGCAGTGACGGTTACACACTCAGTTGGCAGGTTTTAATTAAGTTAACTTCAATTTATCTAGAACCGGATGTTGAACAAAGTTTCCATGTTGCCACATAACCGCGGACATGGCTTTCCGAAAGATTTAACACTGCAAGGGTGCTCCAACTAATCCATCATAAATTACCACGAGCCGCATAGAAAGCCTCGATCACGAAACTCATGACTTCGTCTGATTCCTTAGTGGAAAACATCAACTCTGAGAAATTCCATAGCATCACCGGAATCTCGATGCACAAGATATCTCGTCAAAGGTAAAACTAATCTAGCAAGGCCGCCCGACGTGTCCACGAACCCGATAGGAGCCGCGTATCTCGTTCTCAGGACACGACGGATGGGTCACACTAGTAGTAAAACCAAACCTCGGGTTTCCCCGTGGTGGCCCCGTAGTCCGCCAGTTTGGACCAACACTCATGAGGAGCACTGGCCCGGGGGTTGATTAAGTTTTCTTGGGTTAATTACTCCCTATGTGGTTCATTAGTTATGAAGCAGATAATACCAAAGTTGGGCAGACCAGTTTTAATCTAAGGCGATTTATCAAGGGGGTCCCCATAACAACCCCGATCGTGTTAGGAGCGCTCAATTATGGAATATAACACCGGTAGCCGAAACTAAGGGGGCAAAGGTGGAACAACACACTAGGCTAGAAAGGTCGATCCTTCCACCTTTTACCAAGTATATAAGTGCATTAAATTAAATAGCATTAGTATGGTGATATAACAAGGAACGCATGGTATCACATGGAAGCAACTGCACCTGCAACTATCAACGCTAACAAATGGTTAATCAAGGAGGAACATAGCCAATCAGTGGTTTGCTAGGTTCTGGACAGGTTGAAGGTTTTCATCGCAATGTTGAGAGACTGGATTTAATAGGTGGTAGGCAACGAGAAATAGCGATAGAAACGAAACAACTAGCATGATAATGATAGTAATGGTATCTAGGGAAATGGTCATCTTGCATGAGATCCCCCTTGGAAGAAGAATGACTCCACGACGCAGACGAACCAACGTAGTCGAACGGATCCTCACATTCCGACATGCATGTGGAACTCTATCGAGACAAAGCAAACCGGAAACAAAATCAACACAAGAGAATCACCGCACACATGCACGATATGATGCACACCCTAATATGATGCATGATCAGTTTAAAATATGCAAGACATGGAAATTCACATCACGCAAACACTACACCTTAAGTGAAGTTCAATATGCAACGAGTTGCATATTGACGAAACTCCATGTTTAATAATTTAGTTCACTCCCGTTTAGTAACATGACAATATTAAAATGTTTTTAACATGGCAAGGGTGAAGCACAAATTAACCTACCTATCTAGGGATTTTAAATGAGGTCAGAAATGATATATATCATCTCCGAAATTACCCCATGTGTTAAGTTAGCAATCTATCCAGATATGTCCTAATCACATTTTATGTTTGTTAAGCAGCAAAACAAAGTGGAGCACATGAATCTACGCGTCGTTCTAGTCCATTGACTTATGTGGATCATCTCCAACGAAGTTACGGATAATTAGCTATGACCTAAACCGTCTTAACACGACACGACACGCAAAACAAGGTAAACAGTTTTTTATCATGCATGAGAGTTAGAAAAATATTAATCTATGCGAAATTCTAGTCAAGTTACATACTTAAATCACTCTGATCTGATGCACGGTTAATAATCTACGGGCATTTGAAAAACAATGCATTTCGTGAAATCCTGGGAATTAAATAAAATCGCAAACGGGAAAAAAAACTACAGCGGGCCGAATCTAATTTGCTGGGCTGAACAGGCACTGGCGCAAGATATTAAATCTCACCACGGGCGGGGAATAGCGGGCTGAGGAGGCTTACCATGGGCCTGGCTCGGTTGAAGGAGAGGGAGGGTTGGGCCTTGGGCCGAGAAGAGGCGAGGCGGAGGATAGCAGACTACGCCTGGGCAAGGGAGGAGTTGGCCTCGCTCGCTCGTGGACCGAGCGAGAAGATGGGCCTCAGTTGGCCGATGCAGGAGCAGCGAGGGAGCGCAGCGCTCGGGTCAACGGGCGCGGGATCGTCCCGATCGGGATCGAGCCGGCGGCGATGGCTGCCACCGGCGGGAGTGGATGCAGGCGGGGCTCGGGCATCCAGGGATGGCCGGATCGGGGCCTGTGCCGGCCAGATCCTGGTGAGGGATGCGGCCGGCTCGGCTCCGGCGAGCACATGCAGTGGCGGCCATGGAACCTAGGAAGAAGAAGAAGGAGAAGGTGAGGACGAGGCAGGGAAGGAGAGGGACAGGAACGAGATAGGAATGGGGAGGAGAAGGTGGTGTTCCGGCAGAGAAGCTCCGGCGGCTGCTGCTGCCTGGCCAGTGGTGCTCCGCCCACGGGGAGGAGCTGCGACCTTGCTCGGGAGGAAGGAGCTCGGGAACGACGAGAGGCACGGGAGGATCTCCATGGGAGGCTCGGGAGTATTTTTAGCCGTTGGATCTCCGATCCAATGGTCTAGATCGATGGAGAGGCTAGATCAGATCTGAGAGGTGGAGAAGGTGGAGAGTCTAGGGTTAGGGTTGCATAGAAAACGAGGCAAGGGGGATTGTGTGTCCAAAATAAGAGGAGGAGGAGATTAAATAGGAAAGGGGGCTAGGGTTATCCGAATCCGGCTCCGTTTTCGACCACGCGATCGCGATCGGACGCCCACGGACGCGGGAATGGAGTAAATGGGCTAGGAGACTGTGTAAACCAAGATGGATTAAGAGAAGAGAGGAGTACGCGGCCCGGCACGATATTTAAAACACCGGAAAACGTCCGATGATAAACCGATGACGGTGCCGCTACGGACGACCGTTCGGGTATGAAACGAACTCCGATTGTGACAAAAATTGGCAGGCGGCCTACCTACAATAAAATAAGACCGCACGCCAAGTTTCAACCCAATCCAAGAATATTTTAGGACACCTTTAAAAACAATATTTGATCGATGCCTCGGTGAACCCGGAATTTACTTCCAGACCCTCCTATGTATATTTGTCAACCCAAGGATCATTGTTGACAACACAACGAAATGGTATCATTGCACAACGTAAAATTATTTTTAATACAAATTGCCACATGGCATAGATTGACAAATGTCTCATGAAATTTATTACAATTAGAAAATAGCGGAAAATACAATGCGTAGAGACTCCATCTCAGCCACACGCAGTCGATGTAGTCCACGTGACCTCACTCCTACGGATCGACATAGTAGTCGTAGTCATTACCTCCATCTTCATATAACTCTGTTGTCAACAAAAGTATTGCCATTAGTACATTACGTACTCAACATGCCTCCCTCGGAGAAGGTCCTAATAGCTACATGTGGCTTCAAAGGAAGGCTATATGACTCATTTGCATAAAAGCTAATTTTATTTGAAAACAATAGCATTTGGATAAAAGCAGTTTTTGATGAGAACAAGTTTATATCCAGAGTAACTTTCATCAAAGTGAGGATCCTCGATCAACTCACACTCATCATAGGTTCCAATACTTGGGGCAAAGAGGGAATAAGCAAGACAGGTCGTGTATGTCAAGAAAGATTCATGTGTCGTCCATAACCGTGGACACGGCTATTCGAATAGTTTTACACTCTGCAGAGGTTATACACTTTACCCACGCGACACAATCGTGTCTTGATGCCATAAGTGGCCGCTGGTCTAGTACACCATTTGGTATACCGGCAGGGAGATTGTGACGAGGTCTTTGGACTAGATCCCCCAAAGATGTGACATGCCCACCGGGTCTGGCGCACGGAACTGAGAGTACGTCCTCAAATCGGTCCCCCCATCTGTGCCGAGGATACTCCTCACAAGGCAGTTATCCCATCTGCGGTACGGCGACATCGACACCTAAGGCTGAATAGCTTACTTGACCAAGCCAGTGCCCATATAGCATGTGGTTGTACTGTTTACAAAATCTTCAAATCCAAGACTTATTAGGCCTCGTGCGGCACGGACGACTGATTGCTCCCTTCACCTTGGGCAGCCAATCGCTCCTTCAATCCTTGATTCAGCTGTCGCCCGTCCAGTATTCAGATGGTAATTTTCACCCAGAGTAGAAGAGGATAGAGAAGGTCACCAAGGCCAACTGTCCAGCTCAGCTATAAGTTTCAAGTGTCAATGACTAAAACTTTATTCAATAAGAACCTATAGGGTAATAAGCATGGCTAAGCATTTCTACTCTACCGGATTACTATATACTTCTACTCAGGTGTCAAATGGATAGGCGACAAGCGAATCAAGGTAGTGTATCAATCGACACGCTAGATACAAGATAATAAACATGCATGGTGTAACCATAAAACTCAATGCAATTTATAAAACATAGGATAAGTATGATCAAAGAAGGAGGCATGCCTTCGTTGTTGAGTCCTTCTTCAGTAACCTGTGTATCTCCATGTCCAACATCGTCACTCCCTACTCGTCGTAACGATAGTACGTAAGAGACAAACAAATAAAAACCAAAGCAATAAATTCCAAATAACATCCAAAACAACAATAAGACTGGATGGATAGCAAGATATTGATCGGATGAAGATTCCAAAATGAGGTATCATGATGGCAAAGGTGAGATAGGATTTCATGAAGTGATACGGTTAGGTTGACATTGCTAAAGAAGGTTTGGTGATCAAGACCAACGTTGTGATACATATTATACTACTAACACTAGTAGGCCCACTACACCTCGGCCAACTCTATAGGAAACTACCGCATGACAAACACAATGACAACAAACACACATGGAATGAAACCTACCTATGTATTTAACCGCACAATGACAACATGACATGATGTGAAATTTGAACTCAAATAAATACAATTTTTGATGGTTAAAGCATCCTAACATTTGTATGTAATCATTCAAAAGACTATATGACAACCAAATCAACATTATAAACTATGCTAGTTAAGCAATCAAATATCATTCAATAACCTGAATTGAAATGAACTAGGTCTAGCCCTAACCATACTAAACCATATATCTCCAATATGACAAACCAAACATATGTAGACTACCATAACAAGTTAAACGACACATATGATCACAGCACAACTCTACTAACATGACATATGACTCGTCCTAAGCGTACGATGAGTCATAGCAACATGTACCCTCATAAAACTAGCATGAGATGAAATTTAACATATGAAAGCAACAAGTACTAGGCAACTATAACACATAGATCATCATAAAATAAGAAAGATTTCTTGCATGGACGATGGTTAGACATGCAGCAATAGAAACACATGTAACAGAATAAACACTTATGACATGACATCAATGACATGAAGCAATGAAACATTATAACATTTATAACAGGGACAACATGCATTTCTATCAAGTACAACTTACACTTGTAAAGGCATAAGCTACATAAGCATGAATGTTCTATACCGTGAATTGATACATACACTATCATCTAGTTGAATAATCACAAAATCATGGCATATTATCTCTCCAGAAAGAATTAACCAATAAAAGAATGTACAAGATCAACAAACTACTTTCATGTATACCTACCAATCAAAGGCTAACAATACATACCATCATATCATACATACTATCAATGTTATAACACATGGAAATCATACAATAAAACATGCATTCAACGTTTGAGCAAGTGCTAGCATGGAGTGTTATTTGTTCTAGGTAAACAAAACATATCGAATAATTACCAAGATGTAATAAAGTAACTTCTATGCCATAAGAATAAACTCTATAGATGAAACAAATATAACCATGACACAAAAGCATCCAACCACGTAATCTTGGAAGGTTCTACTAAAATATCACACCAAACATGTTTGGTCACGCAACTTAGGGAAGTAAGAATGTGACCATAACTATGATGTGACAATTAATCTAAATACTAATAACATGCCTAGAACAAGCAATTCACGACAACAATACCTATGCTCAAACATATCAATTCATAACCACTACTGATAAAACTAGGTAATAGAGTTAATTTAAGTAATCAACACCTAGAACACGGCATGCCTTAAAATATATACAATACCTATGTAACATGCATGGGTGACAACGTATATATAAACATATGTAAGATATCGCCATGGTACTGAAAATGGTCAAAACATGAAATATTATAATTAAATAAATAAGTAAAGCTTAGAGAAATTCACCATAAATCTAAGCATCCCCAAAATGGATACAAATAGATATCTTACAAGTGCAAGTTGTAAACATTCATATAGACAGTGCAAATATAAAGTAATGCTAGATACAAATCAATAATTCCAGGAAAACATATTATACACTTATACAATTTAAACTAACATTGGATTATACATGAAGATTCTACGCATGGTAATACTTCAAAAGAAACAAGTAAAAGAAAATGTGTGAAGTACCACAAATTATCGTGTCAAACCAATACATACAACTATTTAGACAAATCTAAAATAGGAGTACAAATAATCTACTAAATCATATCTTACTCCTAACAAGAAATAATTAGGAGCGACACCTAGATAAGTCATGAGCATGCGATAAATAATCTATTTAAAAATCAAACAAGAAAAATATCACCGATCAACAAACAATTAAATTTACACCTCGCATATAAAACAATTAGATGTCGCACTAATAAAATAAACATCAACCTAGTGTTAAGGAACGTCGCATGGGAAACAAAAAGTTTCCTACGCGCACGAAGACCTATCATGGTGATGTCCATCTACGAGAGGGGATGTGTGATCTACGTACCCTTGTAGACCGTACAGCAGAAGTGTTAGTGAACGCGGTTGATGTAGTGGAATGTCCTCACGTCCCTCGATCCGCCCCGCAAACCGTCCCGCGATCAGTCCCACGATCTACTGCCGAACGGACGACACCTCCGCGTTCAGCACACGTACAGCTCAACGATGATCTCGGCCTTCTTGATCCAGCAAGAGAGATGGAGCGGTAGAAGAGTTCTCCGGCAGCGTGACGGCGGTCCGGAGGTTTGTGATGATCTCGTCTCAGCAGGGCTCCGCCCGAGCTCCGCAGAAACGCGATCTAGAGGTAAAACCGTGGAGATATGTGGTCGGGCTGTCGTGGCAAAGTTGTATCAAATCAGCCCTAAAACCACCGTATATATAGGGGGAGGAGGGGGAGCCTTGCCTTGGGGTCCAAGGACCCCTAAGGGCTTCGGCCGAGCCAAGGGGGGCAGCCCTCCCCTTCCAAACCGAGTCCAACTAGGTTTGGAAGGAGGAGTCCTTCCCCCTTTTCCCACCTCCTCTTTTTTTTCTCTTTGATTTTTCTTCCTATGGCGCATAGGGCTCTTTTGGGCTGTCCCACCAGCCCACTAAGGGCTGGTGCGCCACCCCCAATGCATATGGGATTCCCCGGGGTGGGTTGCCCCCCCCCCCCCGGTGAACTCCCAGAACCCATTCGTCATTCCCGGTACATTCCCGGTAACTCTGAAAACCTTCCGGTAATCAAATGAGGTCATCCTATATATCAATCTTCGTTTCCGGACCATTCTGGAAACACTCGTGACGTCCGTGATCTCATCCGGGACTCCGAACAACATTCAGTAACCAACCATATAACTCAAATACACATAAAACAACGTCGAACCTTAAGTGTGCAGACCCTACGGGTTCGAGAACTATGTAGACATGACCCGAGAGACTCCTCGGTCAATATCCAATAGCGGGACCTGGAAGCCCATATTGGATCCTACATATTCCACGAACATCTTATCGTTTGAACCTCAGTGCCAAGGATTCATATAATCCCGTATGTCATTCCCTTTGTCCTTCGGTATGTTACTTGCCCGAGATTCGATCGTCAGTATCCGCATACCTATTTCAATCTCGTTTACCGGCAAGTCTCTTTACTCGTTCCGTAATACAAGATCCTGCAACTTACACTAAGTCACATTGCTTGCAAGGCTTGTGTGTGATGTTGTATTACCGAGTGGGCCCCGAGATACCTCTCCGTCACACGGAGTGACAAATCCCAGTCTCGATCCATACTAACTCAACGAACACCTTTGGTGATACCTGTAGAGCATCTTTATAATCACCCAGTTACGTTGCGACGTTTGATACACACAAAGTATTCCTCCGGTGTTAGTGAGTTATATGATCTCATGGTCATAGGAACAAATACTTGACACGCAGAAAACAGTAGCAACAAAATGACACGATCAACATGCTACGTCTATTAGTTTGGGTCTAGTCCATCACGTGATTCTCCTAATGACGTGATCCAGTTATCAAGCAACAACACCTTGTTCATAATCAGAAGACACTGACAATCTTTGATCAACTGGCTAGCCAACTAGAGGCTTGCTAGGGACAGTGTTTTGTCTATGTATCCACACATGTAAATGAGTCTTCATTCAATACAATTATAGCATGGATAATAAACTATTATCTTGATACAGGAATTATAATAATAACTATATTTATTATTGCCTCTAGGGCATAATTCCAACAGTCTCCCACATGCACTAGAGTCAATAATCTAGCCCTCACATCATCATGCGAATTACATTGTAATAAATCTAACACCCATACAGTTCTGGTGTTGATCATGCTTTGCCCGTGGAAGAGGTTTAGTAAGTGGGTCTACTACATTCAGATCCGTGTGCACTTTGCATATATTTACGTCCTCCCCTTTGACGTAGTCGTGGATGAGGTTGAAGCATCATTTGATGTGTCTGGACTTCTTGTGAAACCGTGGTTCCTTTGCTAAGGCAATGGCACCCGTGTTGTCACAGAACAAGGTTATTGGATTCAGTGCGCTTGGCACCACTCCAAGATCCGTCATGAACTGCTTCATCCAGACACCCTCCTTAGCCGCTTCCGAGGCAGCCATGTACTCCGCTTCACATGTAGAATCTGCTACGACGCTTTGCTTGGAACTGCACCAGCTTACCGCACCCCCATTAAGAATAAATACGTATCCGGTTTGCGACTTAGTGTCGTCCGGATCTGTGTCAAAGCTTGCATCGACGTAACCTTTTACGGCGAGCTCTTCGTCACCTCCATACACGAGAAACATCTCCTTAGTCCTTTTCAGGTACTTCAAGATATTCTTGACCGCCGTCCAGTGATCCACTCCTGGATTACTCTGGAACCTACCTGCCATACTTATGGCCAGGCTAACGTCCGGTCTAGTGCACAGCATTGCATACATGATAGAACCTATGGCTGAAGCATAGGGGACGGTGCACATATGCTCTCTATCCTCATCAGTTGCTGGGCACTGAGTCTTACTCAATCTCGTACCTTGTAAAACTGGCAAGAACCCTTACTTGGACTGTTCCATTTTGAACCTCTTCAAAACTTTATCAAGGTATGTGCTTTGTGAAAGTCCTATCAGGCGTTTTGATCTATCCCTGTAAATCTTAATGCCTAGAATGTAAGAAGCTTCTCCTAGGTCCTTCATAGAGAAACTTTTATTCAAGTAATCCTTTATGCTCTCCAAAAACTCTACGTTGTTTCCAATCAGCAATATGTCATCCACATATAATATTAGAAACGCCACAGAGCTCCCACTCACTTTCTTGTAAATATAAGATTCTCCAACCACTTGTATAAACCCAAATGCTTTGATCACCTCATCAAAGCGTTTGTTCCAACTCCGAGATGCTTGCACCAGTCCATAAATGGATCGCTGGAGCTTGCACACCTTGTTAACATTCTTAGGATCGACAAAACCTTCGGGTTGCATCATATACAACTCTTCCTTAAGGAAACCATTAAGGAACGCCGTTTTGACATCCATCGGCCAGATTTCATAATCGAAAAATGCAGCTATTGCTAACATGATTCTGATGGACTTAAGCATCGCTACGGGTGAGAATGTCTCATCGTAGTCAACTCCTTGAACTTGTGAAAAACCCTTTGCCACAAGTCGAGCTTTATAAACGGTCACATTGCCGTCATCGTCTGTCTTCCTCTTAAAGATCCATTTGTTTTGAATAGCCTTGCGGCCCTCAGGTAGTACTTCCAAAGTCCACACTTTGTTCTCATACATGGATCCTATCTCGGACTTCATGGCTTCTAGCCATTTGTTGGAATCTGGGTCCACCATTGCTTCTTCATAATTTGCAGGTTCATTGTTGTCTAACAACATGATTGATTAGGCGGGATTACCGTACCACTCTGGAGCAGCACGTGGTCTCGTCAACCTGCGTGGTTCGAGAGAAACTTGAACCGGAGTTTCATGATCATCATCATTAACTTCCTCCTCAACCGGTGTCGCAACGACAGAGGTTTCCCCTTGCCCTGCGCCACCATCCAGAGGGATGAGAGGTTCGACAACCTCGTCAAGTTCTATCTTCCTCCCACTCAATTCTCTCGAGAGAAACTCCTTCTCGAGAAAAACTCCGTTTTTAGCAACAAACACTTCGTCTTCGGTTTTGAGATAGAAGGTGTACCCAACTGTCTCTTTTGGGTAACCTATGAAGATGCACTTTTCCGCTTTGGGTTCCAGCTTTTCAGGCTGAAGCTTTTTGACATAAGCATCACATCCCCAAACTTTAAGAAACGACAACTTTGGCCTTTTGCCATACCACAGTTCGTATGGTGTCGTCTCAATGGATTTTGATGGTGCCCTATTTAAAGTGAATACAGCTGTTTCTAATGCATAGCCCCAAAACGATAACGGCAAATCGGTAAGAGACATCATAGATCGCACCATCTCTAATAAAGTATGATTACAACGTTCGGACACACCATTACGCTGTGGTGTTCCGGGCGGTGTCAACTGTGAAACAATTCCACATTGTCTTAAGTGAGCACCAAACTCGAAACTCAGATATTCACCCCCACGATCAGACCGTAGGAACTTGATCTTCTTGTTACGATGATTTTCAACTTCACTCTGAAATTGCTTGAACTTTTCAAATGTTTCAGAGTTGTGCTTCATTAAGTAGACATAACCATATCTACTTAAATCGTCAGTGAAGGTGAGAAAATAACGATATCCGCCGCGTGCCTCTACGCTCATCGGACCACATACATCGGTATGTATGATTTCGAACAAGTCACTTGCACGCTCCATTGTTCCGGAGAACGGAGTTTTAGTCATCTGGCCCATGAGGCATGGTTCGCACGTGTCAAGTGAATCAAAGTCAAGTGACTCCAAAAGTCCATCGGCATGGAGCTTCTTCATGCGCTTTACACCAATATGACCTAAGCGGCAGTGCCACAAAAATATGGCGCTATCATTGTTAACTCTAACTCTTTTGGTCTCAATGTTATGTATGTGTGTATCACTATCAAGATTCAATATGAACAATCCTCTCACATTGGGTGCATGACCATAAAAGATGTTACTCATAGAAATAGAACAACCATTATTCTCTGACTTAAAAGAGTAACCGTATCGCAATAAACAAGATCCAAATATAATGTTCATGCTCAACACAGGCACTAAATAACAATTATTTAAGTTCATAACTAATCCTGATGGTAACTGAAGTGAAACTGTGCCGACGGCAATTGCATCAACCTTGGAACCATTTCCTACGCGCATCGTCACTTCATCTTTCGCCAGCCTTCGTCTATTCCGCAGTTCCTGTTTCGAGTTGCAAATATGAGCAACAGAACCGGTATCGAATACCCAGGCACTACTACGAGAGCCGGTTAAGTACACATCAATAACATGTATATCAAATATACCTGATTTTTCTTTGGCCGCCTTCTTATCAGCCAGATACTTGGGGCAATTGCGCTTCAAGTGACCCATACCCTTGCAATAGTAACACTCTGTTTCAGGCTTAGGTCCATCTTTGGGTTTCTTTGTCGGATTGGCAACAGGCTTGCCACTCTTCTTTGAATTACCCTTCTTGCCTTTGCCGTTTCTCTTGACACTAGTGGTCTTATTCACCATCAACACTTGATGCTCTTTACGGAGTTCAGACTCTGCGACTTTCAGCATCGCAAACAACTCGCCGGGAGACTTGTTCATCCCTTGCATGTTGTAGTTCAACACAAAGCCTTTATAGCTTCGCGGCAGTGATTGAAGGATTCTGTCAGTGATAGCCTCTTGCGGGAGTTCAATCCCCAGCTCAGCTAGACGGTTTGAGTACCCAAACATTTTGAGCACATGTTCACTGACAGACGAGTTCTCCTCCATCTTGCAAGCATAGAATTTATCGGAGGTCTCATACCTCTCGATCCGGGCGTTTTTCTGAAAGATAAACTTCAACTCCTGGAACATCTCAAATGCTCCATGACGCTCAAAGCGACGTTGAAGTCCCGGTTCTAAGCCATACAAGACTGCACATTGAACTACTGAGTAGTCCTCCTTACGTGCTAACCAAGCGTTCTTAACATCCTGATCAGCCGTAGCGGGTGGTTCATCTCCTAGCGCAGCATTAAGGACATAATCCTTCTTCCCAGCTTGTAAGATTAGCTTAAGATTAAGAGCCCAGTCTACAAAGTTGCTTCCATCATCTGTCAACTTAGCTTTCTCTAGGAACGTATTAAAATTCTGGGTGACTGTCGCGTGAGCCATGATCTACAACACAAATATATTCAAAGTGGACTTAGACTATGTTCAAGATAATTAGAGTTTAACTTAATCAAATTACTCGCAAAACTCCCACTCAAAAAGTACATCTCTCTAGTCATTTGAGTGGTTCATGATCCACTTACACTAGCTCAAGTCCGATCATCACGTGAGTTGAGCATAGTTTCAGTGGTAAGCATCCCCATGCTAATCATATCATCTATATGATTCATGATCGACCTTTCGGTCTCATGTGTTTCGAGGCCATGTCTGCACATGCTAGGATCGTCAAGCCTAACCCGAGTGTTCCGCGTGCGCAGCTGTTTTGCACCCGTTGTATGTGAACGTTGAGTCTATCACACCCGATCATCACGTGGTGTCTCGAAACGACGAACTGTAGCAACGGTGCACAATCGGGGAGAACACAATTTCGTCTTGAAATTTTAGTGAGAGATCACCTCATAATGCTACCGTCGTTCTAAGCAAAATAAGGTGCATAAAAGGATTAACATCACATGCAATTCATAAGTGACATGATATGGCCATCATCACGTGCTCCTTGATCTCCATCACCAAAGCACCGGCACGATCTTCTTTGTCACCGGCGCCACACCATGATCTCCATCAACGTGTCGCCATCGGGGTTGTCGTGCTACTCATGCTATTAATACTAAAGCTACATCCTAGCAAAATAGTAAACGCATCTGCAAGCACAAACGTTAGTATAAATACAACCCAATGGCTCCTGCCGGTTGCCGTACCATCGACGTGCAAGTCGATATTATCTATTACAACATGATCATCTCATACATCCAATATATCACATCACATCATTGGCCATATCACATCACAAGCATACCCTGCAAAAACAAGTTAGACGTCCTCTAATTTTGTTGTTGCATGTTTTACGTGGTGACCATGGGTATCTAGTAGGATCGCATCTTACGTACGCAAACACCACAACGGAGATATATGAGTTGCTATTTAACCTCATCCAAGGACCTCCTCGGTCAAATCCGATTCAACTAAAGTTGGAGAAACTGACACCCGCCAGTCATCTTTGAGCAACGGAGTTACTCGTAGCGATGAAACCAGTCTCTCCTAAGCGTACGAGTAATGCCGGTCCGAGCCGCTTCGATCCAACAATACCGCGGAATCAAGAAAACACTAAGGAGGGCAGCAAAATGCACATCACCGCCCACAAAAACTTTTGTGTTCTCCTCGAGGAGACATCTACGCATGAACCTAGCTCTGATACCACTGTTGGGGAACGTCGCATGGGAAACAAAAATTTTCCTACTCGCACGAAGACCTATCATGGTGATGTCCATCTACGAGAGGGGAAGTGTGATCTACGTACCCTTGTAGACCGTACAGCAGAAGCGTTAGTGAACGCGGTTGATGTAGTGGAACGTCCTCACGTCCCTCGATCCGCCCCGAGAACCGTCCCGCGATCAGTCCCACGATCTAGTGCCGAACGGACGGCACCTCCGCGTTCAGCACACGTACAGCTCGACGATGATCTCGACCTTCTTGATCCAGCAAGAGAGATGGAGAGGTAGAAGAGTTATCCGGCAGCGTGACGGTGCTCCGGAGGTTGGTGATGATCTCGTCTCAGCAGGGCTCCACCCGAGCTCCGTAGAAACGCGATCTAGAGGTAAAACCGTGGAGATATGTGGTCGGGCTGCCGTGGCAAAGTTGTATCAAATCAGCCCTAAAACCTCCGTATATATAGAGGGAGGAGGGGGAGCCTTGCCTTGGGGTCCAAGGACCCCTAAGGGCTTCGGCCGAGCCAAGGGGGGCAGCCCTCCCCTTCCAAACCGAGTCCAACTAGGTTTGGAAGGAGGAGTCCTTCCCCCTTTTCCCACCTCCTTTTTTTCTTTTCTCTTTGATTTTTCTTCCTATGGCGCATAGAGCTCTTTTGGGCTGTCCCACCAGCCCACTAAGGAATGGTGTGCCACCCCCAATGCCTATGGGCTTCCCCGGGGTGGGTTGCCCCCCCGGTGAACTCCCGGAATCCATTCGTCATTCCCGGTACATTCCCGGTAACTCCGAAAACCTACCGGTAATCAAATGAGGTCATCCTATATATCAATCTTCGTTTCCGGACCATTCCGGAAACCCTCATGACGTCCGTGATCTCATCCGGGACTCCGAACAACATTCGGTAACCAACTATATAACTCAAATACACATAAAACAACGTCGAACCTTAAGTGTGCAGACCCCGCGGGTTCGAGAACTATGTAGACATGACCCAAGAGACTCCTCGGTCAATATCCAATAGCGGGACCTGGATGCCCATATTGGATCGTACATATTCTACGAAGATCTTACCGTTTGAACCTCAGTGCCAAGGATTCATATAATCCCGTATGTCATTCCCTTTGTCCTTCCGTATGTTACTTGCCCGAGATTCGATCGTCAGTATCCGCATACCTATTTCAATCTCCTTTACCGGCAAGTCTCTTTACTCGCTCCGTAATACAAGATCCCGCAACTTACACTAAGTCACATTGCTTGCAAGGCTTGTGTGTGATGTTGTATTACCGAGTGGGCTCTAAGATACCTCTCCGTCACACGGAGTGACAAATCCCAGTCTCGATCCATACTAACTCAACGAACACCTTTGGAGATACCTATAGAGCATCTTTATAGTCACCCAGTTACGTTGCGACGTTTGATACACATAAAGTATTCCTCCGGTGTTAGTGAGTTATATGATCTCATGGTCATAGGAACAAATACTTGACACGCAGAAAACAGTAGCAACAAAATGACACGATCAACATGCTACGTCTATTAGTTTGGGTCTAGTCCATCACGTGATTCTCCTAATGACGTGATCCAGTTCTCAAGCAACAACACCTTGTTCATAATCAGAAGACACTGACTATCTTTGATCAACTGGCTAGCCAACTAGAGGCTTGCTAGGGACAGTGTTTTGTCTATGTATCCACACATGTAAATGAGTCTTCATTCAATACAATTATAGCATGGATAATAAACTATTATCTTGATATAGGAATTATAATAATAACTATATTTATTATTGCCTCTAGGGCATAATTCCAACACCTAGGACATAGCATCACATCAAAACTATTCAACATGCATGTGATAGACATTCTCGACAATGATATATATAACACATCTAAGTATCTTCATGTAAAAAAATACTAATCAAAACATGAAATATTGCGCAATTAAATAAATCAAGCAATACCTAGAAAATTATAAAGAATTATAAGTATCGCAAACGTTTCACCAAATTTTGTACGCACACATACAATAAGTATTGAGCGTTACCAAAATAGTAATAATAAGATTATCCTAACAATGACACAAATCCAGTAACTCACATGCTACTAAAAATTAGAAGGTAAATATGAGTTATTCCTAGGCATATTATGAATATTATAAATAACAAATTCACAAAAATTTCAACGATCTACAACCACAATAAATTATACCAAAACGACTATAACAAAAAATATAATAAGACTCGATTAACCAAACAAGTAATATAACTCCACCACGGGCTTGCTACATCCACACAAAGCACGTCATCTACTGGGATCAAAACCAAACGATAAATAGAAAAAATTGATGACCCTGACCTACGGTTCATGCGATGGATAGCATCGACGCGGCCAACAACAAACTTAGTTGGAATAGGGATGTCTAGCAGATAATATGAGTGATGTCTAGGAGGTATGCAAAATGAATTGGATATTCGCTCACCGAGCATGAAGATACAATGCGATGAACTCGACAAACAGTGTTCACGGACATACGAAATTCTTTGCGTGTGGTTGACAGATCGCGTTCTTTCTTCTCTGAATGGAGCTGCAGCATGGAGGAGGAGATCCTGGCGCAAGGAGTAGGATGGAGATGGTCCGAGTCATCGGAATCGCGACCTTGCGTGTATGGAGCTTCAAAGTTCAGGGAGCTTTCTCGGGGAAACAAGGAAGGGAGAGGGCAGGAGTTGCTGCGGGATTGGAAGAGGAGCTCGGGGTGCACCTATATATACTCACAGGTTGTGAAATGCTTGAGATTGATGGGAGCTATAGGAGGGCAGGAGAGTGGCTGTACGTTTCTTCTCGGGAGGCTGAACGATTGTTCTTCTGTAGGTGCGTGCGTGTATGCGTGGGAGGAGGAAGAAGAAACGATCGGGTGCTGGGGCTGGGAGTTGAGCAGCGCTGGAAGATGGAAAAAAATAGGCACAGAGACAGAGGGAATTAAAGGAGGATGCGTCAGTTTCTATATATGTGTATGTGGTGTCGCTTGGGTGTACGAGAGAAAGAATCGTAAGGAAGAAGAGGTGCTCCTTGCGTGGTACTGGGCTAGTTCAACGAGGCCTATTAGGAAAAAGAAGCGAGGAAGAAAAGAAAACAATTGGCCTAGGCCAATTCAATAGATTAAAAAAATGGCTAAACCTAAGGAATAGAATGAAAAGATACTCGCCTAGAAATTTCAGTCCAGATATTTTATAGGTGGTAAGGAAACATATTTTCTCTTAGGAAAATATGAAAAAAAGAAGCTCAAACATATATCAAATGAATTGAGACATCCAAGAAAATGTAGACTCACTAGATTAAATAAGTTGAAGAAGAAAATAAAACAAAGTTAAAAATAAAAGAACCAAACAAAAATTAAATTTGGTTGCGATTAGTTCAAATTAAATCCTCTAAATTTTCAAAAACTCAAACTTAAAATTTTGTTACCAAATAAATCAATCAAAGTTTTCTCGGCCTACTTTTTGAAAAAAAAAATTAAACATTTCGAGCATCGGGATGTTACACTCTGGCACGTGCGTGTGTGGTCGGGCTCAAAACGGTTACCGACGAAAACGGAGAGAACCGGCAACTAATAACGGATGCAAGTTTTGAAATTTGGCGGCAGCTGAGTGCCAATGCAATGCATACGATGCGAATGATGTGATGATGAGTGTGCCAAGCAAACGAACTACACGACTAGAACAGAATAAAAGGGGAATCTTCTAGAGCCTCGGTCTCGGGCTGTCACAACATGGCCTTCAAACACTTCTCTCTATCATTATTCTTCAGAATTTTAATCCTTAGAGTCGGGGTTATGCCAAAATTTACTATATGCAATTAGGTTCCATTGTGGTTAATTTTGTGCACTATGTATCAAGAATTATTGTCCCTTTTGAGCTTAGCAATCAGTCCTCTTATTTACTGCTACTTGTAAATTGCGTTATTATTTTCCCTAAATTGGATGGGAGATGCAACACAATAGAGGTAAGTATTTCCCTCACTGAAAACCAAGGTTATTGAACCATATGAGATTCACGAAGACCCCTTTGACATCATCTACACACACAGAACAAAACACTTCCACCCAATGCGAGCAAGAGGGTTGTCAAGCCCCATGAACTCGTTACTTGCAAGGATTAAATATGGCTAGATAGATAATAGAAATAAATAAAAGTAAATAACAATAAATAAAGCGCAGCAAAGTATTTTTGGAGTTTTAGTAATTATATTTTAGTAGACCCAAGGGCCATAGATTTTGCTAGAGGTTTCTCTCCTGAACATAGCATATGGTGGGTAAACAAATTATCATTGGGCAATTGACAGATTAACACGTAGTTATGACATGTTATTCAAGGCAATGGTCATGTATATATGCATCGCATCCATAAACAAGTAGACCGACTCTTGCCTGCATCTACTACTATTACTCCGCTCATCAAATGCTATCAAGCATGGATCTAGAGTATTAAGTATGAAACATAGTAATGCTTGGAGCAAGAAGACATGATGTAGACAAAGTAATACAATCAATATGTTCAGACCTTGTCCTGTTATACTTAATGGCAACAATACAAATACATGTCATGTCCCTTTCTGTCACTGGTATTGAGCAATGGAAGATTGAACCCATCACAACGCACCACTCCCACTAAAGATAAATCAATCTAGTTTGACAAACCAAAGCGACAAATCACAGAGAAACACGAAGCTATAATAATCATGCATAAAATAAGTCAGAGAAGACTAAATTAATATTCATGAATAACCTGATCATTAACCCACAATTCATCACATGCCAACAAACACACCGAAAAACATGATTACATCTAATAGATCACTGCGGGAATGACGGTGAACTTTGTATTGAAGATCAAAGAGAGAGAAGAAACCATATAGGTCCTTGCAATGGACCCGTACGTCTCTGGTGGGCTACTCACACATCATCATGGAGCCAACAAGGTTGGTGTAGATAGCCTCCATGATCGATTCTCCTTTCGACGGGGCACCGGAAAATGTCTCCAAATAGCCTCCCATCAGAACAGAAACTTGCAGCGGCAGAAAAAGTGTTTCGAGCGGCTCTTTATTGGATTCCCAATTTTAGAGAATTTAGAATGTGTAATTAGTTTAGATGGAGCCATGTGAGGCCCACAAGGCATCAGGGCGCGCGTACCCCCTGGGGACACCATGCTGTCTTGTCATCTCCTTGTGTGATGTCTCGTCTCCTTCTGAAGCTCTGAGGTACTCTTTTGTCCAGAAAAAAATGTCAAAAAATTTCGTAGCATTTGGAATTTATTTCGCATACATTTCCTAGGAAATCAAAAACAAGCAGAAAATATCAACTGGAACTTGGTACTAGGTTAATAGGTTAGTTCCCAAAAATGATATAAAATATCATATAATTGCATATAAAGCATCCAAGATTGATAATATAATAGCATGGAACAATAAAAAATTATAGATACGTTGGAGATGTATTAGCATCGCCAAGCTTAATTCTTCCTCGTCCTCGAGTAGCTAAATGATGAAAGCAGAATTTTTGATGTGACATGCTACCCAACATGTAATATATTTTAGGTATCATCTTGAGAAACGGTGAACTAATTGATATGAATGTAATAATACCCATAAACATAAGAAGCATAATCATTCATACTGAAAATATACGAGCCTTAAAGAATGTTATTACCTACTAATTTTATCATATTATCATGCCATGACTCCATCCTCACCGCGTAAGTATAAATCATGAGCACCTTTGTGTCAAGTTAGCCCATTGCCTCGTACTCCTAACGCGCTTCAGCATTTTCAACCTCACTTATTACATGAGCGTGAACTATGGATATGGCATATGGGTGGAATAGGATACGGTGAGTCAAAATATAAATAAAGTTCACATCAACTAGGCAGACCAACGGGCTATGGAGATGCCCATCAATCAACATCGATGCAAGAAGTAGGGATTGCCATGCAATAGATTCACTAGAGCTATAAGTGTATGAAATCTCAACACAAGCTAATTGGTTGTGCAACCAACTTGCTTCCTCATGAATACCTTGGGCATTTGAGGAAGCCCGTCATCGGAATATACAAGCCAAGTTCTATAGCAAAAAATTCCCATTAGCATATGAAAAATTCTCTCTATGAAGTACATGGTGCCCCGTCTAAGAACAAGTGTGTAAAAGGATAGTAGCACTGCCCCTTCTCTCTTTTCTATCATTTTTTCTTTTCTTTCTTTTTCTCTTTTTCTCGTCCCTAGTCTTATCTTGAATTGTGGGGGAATCATAGTCTCCATCATCCTTTCCTCACTCGGACAGTGCTCTAATAATGATGATCATCACACTTTTATTTAATTACTCTATATGAAAAACTACTATACAATATGACTCTATATGAATGCCTTTGGCAGTGTACGTGGATGTACAATGATCTAGCATAACATGTAGATAATGATGAAGGGTGGCTTTGCCACAAATACTATCGCAGTTGCATGATCATGCAAATCAATATGACAATGAACACACAAGTCATGTAATGGAACGGTGGAAGTTGCATGGCAATATACCTTGGAATGGGTATGGGAATGCCATGATAGGTAGGCATGGTGGCTGTTTTGAGGAAGATATAGGGTGGCTTTTGTGTGATAGACTGTATCATATCACGGGGTTTGGATGCACTAGCGAAGTTTGCACCGATCCTCGAGGTGAGAATGGGCAATGCACGATACCGAAGAGGTTAGCAAATACGGAAAGGTGAGACTGCGCATATCCATGGATTCACATTAGTAATAAAGAACTTATATACTTATTGAAATCCTATTAGCTCTCTCAAAGCAAAGTATCACTGCATACTCCTAGGGAGGAGGTTGGTAGGAGTTAACAAACACGCATCTCCGACCCGAACAACACGATAGGATTTTTGTCAGGTATAAGAACGCTCACATGTCATCACCATGCCATAACCAATATTTAGATGAGTAATTAATAACATGCTTTAATACCGATATTTCTACTAATCAATAATCATGTACTTATGCCCTTTCATATTTCTACATCAATATAATTAACCAACACGTCTCTTTTATTGTGAGCTACATCAAAGATTTTATTATATCCTCCTTGAATACCTATCCTTTTTGAACTAGTCTTATAACACGTGCATATTACCTATAATATTTATTTATACTCTCAAAAATATTTAAGTGCATAATGAGAGTACCATTATTTCTATAAAATCTGAAGACTGTTCTGCTCTAAAAGATATCACTGAAGCACTAGAGCAACTACCTAGCTCAAAAGATATAAGTGAAGCATATAGAGTATGCTAACAAATTATGATGAAATTGTGTCTCTCTCATATATGTGTGTCAACCAAAAAATGTTTGTGGAAAACTGAAATAAAAACAATCTGTAATACACGATGCTCCAAGTAAAACACATATCATGTGATGAATAAAAATATAGCTCCAAGTTACATACCGATAGAATGAAGACAAAACAACAAGGATGGTAGATATAGGTTTTTTTAATCTGAAAATATAAAAAATACAAGGTAACAAATAGTAAACATCAAGCAAAACATTGTATAAATGCTTGGAAACAAGGCCTAGGGTCCATACTTTCACTACTGCAAGTTCTCTCAACAATACTAACATAGTTGAATCATATATAAATCCCTCACGTGCGAGAAAGATTTCACTCCGAAGTCACAAATAGCGGAGAAAAAACAAAGAAATTATTGTAGGGTATGAAACCACCTCAACGTTATCTTTTCTGATCAATCTTATGAGCTATCCCTATAAGTGTCACGAACAACCCTAGAGTTCGTACTAAAATAACACCATATGATATGCTTGCGGCGGCAAGACTCCCGATCTAGGTTTCTTTGGAGGTGTGGGTATTTATAGGAGTACTTAGAGTTGGAATCACGTCAGGAAGGTTCCCGAGGAGGTCACAAGCCACAGGGTGGTGGACAGGGGGTGGCCTCACCTGGCAGGCTTGTGACCTCCTGGTCCACTTCCTGGCCTAGATCTTCGCTCCAGTATTTTCTTTATTTTCCAAAAATATTCTCCATAAACTTTCAGCCTATTCCTAGAACTTTTATTTCTGCATAAAAATGATGCCATGGTAGTTGTGCCGAAAACATCGACAGTCCGGGTTAGTCCTCATAAAATCATACCAAAATTATATAAAACCATTGTAAACATGGCATGAATACTTCATAAATTATAGATGCGTTGGAGACGTATCATGGGGTCATTATTACATGAAGTTGACACTCTTCGAAACCCACTTTTAGTATTATTGCAAATATCATTATCAATAATAGATTCATCATGAAGCTCAAATGGATTTTCAAGATGACAAGAAACATCATGATTATGACCCCAATCGTGATCATTAGTACGATTGATATTCACATAATTTATACTAGCAAAATTTCAATGATACTTTTTATTCAATAAATGTATCCCAATAGCATATTCTTTTATCACTTCATTATTATCTATTGGTCTACAATAAGCTGCAAGTTTGAAAAGCTTAGCAAGCGTACGAGGATCCATTTATCTTAGATTTTTGCTTTTACTTCCTGTTTTGGTGTCAATGATAAGGATCACATATAGGCAAGTATAAAGTAGAACAAGTAAATGATAGTGCATGTTTGGGTAGGTACCTAACAAGAATTTAATGATGTCTCATCGGCAATGGCGCCAGAAATTCTTCCTGCTACTTGTAAACTACGTTGGGATTTTCTCTAAAGATGAGAGGAGATGCAACACAGAAGAGATAAGTATTCCCTAAGTGATAACCAAGGTTACTGGACCAATAGGAGAATCACGCAAACCGACTTTGACAACACCTACACACACAGAACCAAACACTTGAACCCATTGCGGGCAAGAGGGTTGTCAAGACCCTTGAACTTGTTATTTGCAAGGATTAAATAGTGGTAGATAGATAATAGAAAAAATAAAAATAAAGAACTACAAATAAATTGCAGCAAAGTATTTTCGGAGTTTTAGTAACTATGTTTAAGTTGACACGGGAGCCATAGTTTTTCCTAGAGGCTTCTCTCTTGAACATAGCATATGTTGGGTAAACACATTATTGTTGGACAGTTGATAGAATAGCACATAGTTATGACATCTTATTAAAAGAAATGATCATGTATATGGGTATCACGTCCATAAACAAGTAGACCGACTCCTCGATGCATCTACTACTATTACTCCTCTCATCGACCTCTATCCAACATGCATCTAGATTATTAAGTACGAAGTAGAGTAATGCTTGGAGCAAGATGACATGATATAAACAAAGTAAGACAAGCAATATGTTCAGACATTGTTGTTTTATCCTTAATGGCAACAAACCAATACGTTCATGTCCCTTTCTATCAGTGGGATTGATCAATTCAAGATTGAACCCATCACAATGCACCACACCAACTGAAGATCAATCAATCTAGTTGCCCAAACCAAATCGATAGATTGGAGAGAAATACGAAGCTATAACAATCATGGATAAAATAATTCCGAGAAGATTCAAGTAATATACATGAATAATCTTATCATAAACCCACAATTCATAGGATCCCAATAAACACACCACAAAAGAGGATTACATTCAATATATCATCATGGGAATTGTGGTGAACTTTGTATTGAATATCAAAGGGAGAGAAAAGCCATCTAGGTACCAGCTATGGACCCGTAGATCTGTTCTGGATTACTCACACATCATCATGGAGGCAGCAAGGTTGATGTAGATGGCCTCCATGATCGATTCCATCTTCGGCACGACATCAAAAAACTTCTCCAGATGGCTTCCCATCAGAACAGAAACTTGCGGCGGCGGAAAAAGTGTTTCAGGTGGCTCTCTATTGGTTTCTCGACTTTACAGAATTTATGTAGGTAGAATTAGGTGAGACGGAGATACAAGGGTCCCACAAGGCATCAGTGCGTGCCTACCCCTGGGCACGCCTGGTGGCCTTGTCATCTCATCGTCTGTTGTCTAGTCTCCTTCTGAAGCTTCAAGGTGATCTTTTGTCCAGAAAAAAATTGTCAAAAAATTTCAAAGCGTTTGGACTTTGTTTCGTACATATTTGCTAGAAAACCAAAAACAAGTAGAAAACAATAGGTGGCACTTGGCACAGGGTTAATAGGTTAGTTCCCAAAAATGATATAAAATATTTACATATAAAGCATCCAAGATTGATAATATAATAGCATGGAACAATGGAAAAATATAGATACATTGGAGACATATCATTTACCACATACACACTGCCCTGGAGAAGGTCGATCATTTACCACTCAATCTACAAGTTTGTGATGGCGTTGTAGTTACGGGAATTATCTCAGCATATAGCAATGTGGCGTGAAAACAGCCTACGATTGGAGCTCGACAATTTCAAGAAAGTGAATAAATTTTGGCATAACCTCAATCACCTCAAATATTCATTCCTCCAAACAACTCTATCAATAGGTGTCATCAAGTCTATCAAATTCAGGATGAGGAGTTGAACTACTTAAATACTTGTTCTCTTTTAGAAATAATAACCCCTAAATTTTATTTTAGAATTTTCATTGGAATAAAAATATATTTACCATGAGGTTCTTCTAGCATAATTTGAAGTTGGGAGTTATGACTAAATGATACTCAACTAACACGGGAAATTCATTTAAGTGGAGCCAGCCAAACAAAAATTCTTTCTTAAATAAATTTGTGAGATGACGAATTATGCATATGTTCTACTTCTCGCACTAGCTCACTTCTCCCCTCGATCAAATATCCACTTAATTTTCCTCATTTCCAACTTGCTAGCGTAGAAGAAACCTGTAGGCCTGAACAAACAAAAACACAAACAAAGAGAATTCCAATAAGGCAAGGCCGAAGCTTGCTCCTCAATTTATTACGTAAACTGAAAGAAAATGTTATAAATATAAAAAATAAAAATAAATATGCATGCATGGATAAATAGGGGATGAGCTCCCCCAGGCTTAGCTCTTGGCCTACTCTCTAGTCCATGTCCTGGTCATTGTTGCCCCTTTGTCCATCGTGTGTCCAATTCATCTAAGATGGGCCACTAGAGGACTTACTGAGGGAGTCTGGGACTAAGGGTCCTCTAGCGATCATCATTGGTGGTATTAAACTCAAGATGGTCTCTTGTGAAGATTTGGTGTGCAATCCAGGGCGACGTAGTAATCGACATATTCCTTTCCTGATGTAACCGACTTTGTGTAACCCTAGCATCCCTAGTATCTATATAAACACGGGGGCCATAGTTCATAGGACACATTAAGTTCATTATGATTAGGGTTTTAGATCACAACATCCAGTCTCGAGATAGATCAACTCTATACTCTATACCACTTCATCAATACAACAAGAGCAGGACATGGGGTTTACCTCTATCCAGAGGACCCGAACCTTGGTAAACATCGTCTCCTTCTCCCCTTGTTATCTATCGATCCAAGATCCATAGTTCAGACCCCTAATCGAGATCAACCAGTTTTGACACCGACATTGGTGTTTTCATTAAGAGTTCCATTGAAGGATCGTCACAAGGATCGATGGCTCGCTTGGTCACCAGTGAAACCATCATTGTCGGGGATATCTTCATCACCGACCAACCCCTGCTTTCGGTAGTACTACCCCATGCGTCAACGCGGTTCATCACTAGATCAATAGGTTCACCTCGAGCCAAGGATCCAAGTTACGCAACTTAGAGTACGTCACCAACGCGCAAGACGATATGATCCTCTCCGAGGTCTCGGCTTTGGCCGAAGAGCTCAGAAACTCCGAAGCCTTAACTTTGAGTCCTCTCCCCGACCTCGAGTCCGGTATAGTGTCTACTCCCGGTCCGACCTTGATCCCGTGTCGGACCATTGTGTACGAAGGCCCAGGGGTAACCTCCCCGAACACACTTCTTATGCTGATGCATCGGAGTTCAACTCCGTCAAAGCTCTGAGGACTAGTCCGACAAATCTCCTATTGTCAAACAAGACACTAAGCTGAACCCAAGCCATGGATAGTTCGGACAGCTTGGTCCCGAGCCATGATCCTTCCGGCTGTGAGTCTAGGTGCGTGGAACTTAATTCTCCACCCACCACCAACTTCATAGCCACTATCGAAGATCTAACAGATCTGTTAGACTTATCCTCAAAGGAAGCCGAAGATATTGACAAGGCTATCAGATCACCTGGTCCTCCCGTAACGGGGTGATGGAATGCCACCTCCACGTATGACGTCTACATGGTGGCCACCCCTAAGGACGATGGGATCACAGGGAAGAGCAATGATGACACCCCAGTCAAAAATAGTGGCGACGAACCCGTCAGGCCCTATCGCCAGCGTAAAAAGCTTAAAGCCCATAAGGGCAAGGAAAGTAATGCGGGAACCAGAGATATCCCCACCCGTGAGGATACCGAAAATCTGATCGAATCCCAGAACCTGGAGACCCCACATACAACCCTGACCTATCGGGTTACATGGATCTAGACAAGCATGAGGATCTCGACGATTCCGAAGACAACAACTACATCCCCCCGGTCGAGGAGGAAGATAACTTGGGAGATGAGGATTTCATCGTCCTCGAAGACCCACTCGATCAAGAAGTATTCGTGCGGCAACTTATAGCCACTGCTCAAAGCCTTAATCTAAAGTAGAGGCAACTTATAGCCGAACATGACTCCATCACTGAAACATGGATGAAAGTCCTGGCCGCCGAAGAAGGGTATGGCCTAGAATGACATGGACAAACTAAAAGCTACCAGCGTCGCCGTTTGTTGCCAAAATTCAAAGACGAGGCCTTGGAACCTACACCACCTAGATTCGCATAAGACAACCAACCAAACCGCCCTCCTCGAGGATGGGACAGGAGAAGGGAGCTGACTCAACCCGGAGACCCAAGATCATTAAGTCCAGAACAGCACACACAAGATCTATTTACGAATCTAGGAGTCACACTCCCGCTAGACAGGATAGGTACCAAACTCGGCCCAATCAGAACGATGGAGTTTGGGAATAGCATCGCAACAGGATCTCGTCTTATGTCCAGCATGACAAAACTCGGATAAGGGGCGCCTCCCACCCAGTGTGCTTCATAGATGAGGTGATGCGGCATCAAATCCCTGAAAGGTTTAAAACCGTGAATATCGAGTAGTACGACGGGGCAACATACCCGGCTGTATGTATTGAATATTTATTTCTCCACATTCACATGGATCGCAGAGATGACCTCCATGCCATCAAAAACCTACCATTAAAGCTAAAAGGGACAACAAGGCCCAGCTTGAACAACCTCTCCAAAAACTCCATTGGGAGTTGGGAAGAGCTCAAAGATGCCTTTCGAGACAACTTTCAAGGCACTTATGTCCGAAAGCTAGGTCCATGACTTGAGCCACATCATCCAACAACCCGATGAGTCATATCGACAATTCTGGAATAGATTCCTCACCAAGAAAATTTGGATTGTTGATTGTTCGGATGACGAGGCATTAGCTTCTTTCCGCAATGACATACGAGAGGAATGGCTCGTCCGGACGCTCAAACAAGAGAGGCCGAGGACAATGGCCGCCCTTACCTTGCTCATAACCCGCCATTTGCGCGGGTGAGTATACTTGGCTAGCCCATCGAGAAAACCCTCCCTCAAACCCCGGCACTTCCACGGTCTTGGATGGCAACGGAAGTCACAACGCAACAAGAACAAGCATCGACGCAGCGAGGTGAAGCCAATGACACGATATTTAATACCAGATTCAACAACTCCAGACCCGGACTCAGGAAGAAAGCTTCTAAAGCAAATCGGGACAGCTCGACCACGCTGGACAAAATACTTGAGAGGCCCTGCCAGATACACGGCATCCAAAACAAACCCACTACTCACACCAACCGTAATTGTTGGGTGATCAAGGCGGCTAGCAAGAATATGGCCGAAGACCAGGCCAAGACCCTCCACAGCAAGGACACCGAGGAACCTCGTCGCCTGAGCAACGAGGGCCAAAAGAAGTTTCCCCTGAAGTAAAGACCGCAAACATGATATATGTCACACACTTAAGAAAAAAAGGAGAGGAAGCGGGCACTTCAGAGCGTATACACCATAGATCCAGTAGACTCGAAGTACAACGCACGATCGACATATCTAATCACTTATGACTGCACGGACCACCCAACCAGTATTTGGCATGGGGGTTCAGCGGCCTTGGTACTCGACCCCATCGTTGATGGGTATCACCTCATGTGAGTCCTCGTGGATGGAGGTAGCAGCCTCAATCTAATTTATAAGGACACAATGAGAAAAATGGTATTGATCCGTCAAGAAACAAACCCAGCAACATCACCTTCAAAGGAGTAATTCCTCACATCGACAATCGTTGTTCGGGCAGCATAACTATAGAAGTAGTGTCTGGTTCACCTGACAACTTTCACAACAAAGACTTGAGCTTCGACATTGTTCCCTTCCACAGCGGGTACCATACACTCCTCGACCAGACAACATTCGCTCACTTTAATTATGTTCCCCATTATGCATACCTCAAGTTGAAGATGCCAAGACCGAAGGGTGTCATTATTGTCAATGGTAACACCGTGCGATCCCTTCGAACTAAGGAACACACTGCAGCTCTGGCAGCTGAAGTACACGATAGAGACACAACTCTAAAGTCACGGTTAACCGTCAAGGAACACAAACGAGCTTGCGTCCCACCGCAGTCCCCTATCACTCCACATACTCAAACCAAATAGGGATATGCTCCCCATAGCAGCACCTCGCCTCTAGCAAAATACGTGCCTCGAACGCACAATTTATTCTTAAGATACCATGGGGAACGGTGGGGATTGACCATATAAAGACCTAGTATTCGACTAAATCAAACTATGGTCAGTTTTTTCCTCGGACACATGCAGGTACCCTAAAGGACCATCTTTGCTTCAAGCAACTCACACATCGGTGACTTCTCAAGACCACCCTTGCTTAAAGGACCGCTCACTCATGTTCCTCCTTTTAAGGAATATTTCTCAAAGAGTGAAGGTTCAGACGTGTAGCAGGGCATCATAAGGAACATCAAGTCTGCTATACCAAACCCTGTGTAAACCTTTACTATGTAAACTTCTATAAATATATATATAGGGTGGCACTATTCTGATCCTGAGATCATAATAGTTATTCTGATCCCGCCATGCCTATATAGGGCCGACACAGTGTTCTCGAACCCAAAAGGAGGGGAAAAATCCCACAGTCGGTCCAATTTATCTCCATTCCACATCTCACTCCCCCCGATCCCCATGGCTCCGTCACCTTTGCCTGCCCCATGGTGTCGCCGTCAGAACCTTTCCAAGGCGCTGCCTCCGGGACCTGTCCCAGACAGCCGTCGCGACCTTCCATAGCCTGCCGGACCTTCCACGACCTTCCCAGATTATAGCCGCAACCTTCTCCAAACCGTCGTTGTGCCATCTGCCTTGCGCGGCACATCACCCTGTACCGCCGGACCTTCAAACGTCGGCGCCGCCACCGATGTCTCCTACCGTCGGGCGCCTTCTAGGACAGTCTCCCTCTCAAGTCTCCCAACCACAAGCCCCACCACGCATCCGGCAACCCAACAACCACCACGGATGTGGGAGAAGGAAAGGTCGGCGGATCCCAGCACGCTCCTGGCTAGCATCTCCACTAGCCACCGCTACCTTGCGGCTAGGCATCATAATCGGCTTCCCAAGCATCCTCATGTCAGCCTGCCACCGGGGCTTCCTCTGCATCCATGCATCACACGTCGAGCGCACCCATTAGGTACCACACCCCTTCTCCTCCTCGATTCAAAGGGGAGAATACCCCACACTCCGGCGATCTAGAAATTGACCATCCCCATGGCACAGGTCTGAACTGATACCACCATCTTCTTCCTCTGGAGTTAAACCAATCGACACTAGCAATTTGTTGTTGATGCTCCTCCTCCTTCCTGCGTAGGCCAAGCCGCTCCCTCTAGCTTCTATCCTCTTCCCATGAGCCATCGGAACCCAAGCTAAAGGAAGCTGGCCCATGAAGCAAGCACTAGCAGCTGGGAACATGTCAATCAAAAATAATTGAAAGATGCTCGTCTTTTTCTAGCCGAGAGATATGCAATGTTTGTGTGGTCAAAAAAATTGGGCATGACCCTGGAGTGGCTTCTTATCTTTGTTGTTTTAAAGGAAAGCTAGCCTAGGGTATTTTGGCCCCCATTAAAAACATTTTGATGTGCCTAGAGCTACGACATTTAAAAAGAATAAGAAGCTACGACACCTAATCTACTGAGACTTTTGTGTGTGTTCGAATTTTGATGTGCCTAGAGCTACGACATTTTATGTGTTCGAATTTTTGATAAGTACCTTCGTACTTGGGGTTTCACTCTAAGTGTCCTTCATTGGAACGGTGCATCATCCTCAGACTCCTCATTTGAGTCCAGAACATCTACAAATAGGACCATGGGGGTCCTGCATCGTTGGACCGGTGCATCATCCTCAGACTCCTCATTGTTTCTTTGACTTGTTCTCCGTGGGAGCAATAGGAGCTGGATCTCCCTCTAATTGTTTGAACGCTGCTCTCTTCCTTGTGTGGGAGGAGTCGCTCTCGCTCATTGTCTTCTTCCTCTCCCTCAAGATCAAAGGGTGCCAGCGTCTTCTCGGACCTGGTGTCCGGTGGACCCTTGCACCGAAGACCCTCTCGGATCTTTTCTTGCCATTCTTCTGCTCCTCCTTGTCTCTCGGAGCCGTGTTCACTTTCTCAACCAGCATGGCTCCCAATAGTGGCGTCATGTTGCCATCGGGAAAAAGCTTCGGACACCTGATCTACTGAGACTTTTTTAGCCAGACCTGCAAGTATGGGGAAGGAAAAAAGCGAGTGCCTTGTTAAAATGAAGGGATGAAAACTAAGGGTGTGATAAAAACCATACCGACCCGGGAGGGTTAAGGACGAAAATGCCTACATCTTGTTTCTCGCTTCGTCAAGCCTTCTACAGCTTGAAGAGCACCTTCCGCAACTTCTCGAGGGTGATGCGGAAAAAGTTCCACACAACGCCTTCCATAGTGTCCGAGTCGTCCGGATTATGAGCCCATATCGGGATGTGCCGATGTTGGTAGGGGAGAAGGCGATGATGCAACATTACCTGGATCACGTTGGTGAGCTCAATTTTCTTCTCCACTAAAATGCAGATCTTCCTTGTGAGCTCCTTCACCTCCGCGGTCTCCCCCCAATCCAGGGCCTTTTCTGTCCAGGACACATGTCGGCTGAGAGGGCTAGATCTGAATGTCGGAGGAGCTGCCTCTCCCGCACCACATAGCTCGGTGATGTAGAACCACTCTTTCTGCCATGCCTTGATGATGTATATTAATGTGCCCTTTGGCCATTTGACCCCAGCAAGCTTGCTGATCATTGCTCCCTCGCAGTCAGCTTGCTCGCCATTGACGACTTTGGGCTTGATGTTGAGAACATTCAGCAATAGGACAAAGTGGGGGTGGACCCGTAAAAATGCTTCATAAACTGTGATGAAGGCTCAGAGGTGTGTAGTGGAGTTTGGGGGAAGGTCACGGAATTCAAGCCCGTAATAGAACATAATGCCCCAGACAAAAGGGTGAAGGGGAAAACCCAAACACGAAAGAAAATGAGGAATTAAAACTACTCCCCCCCATTTTTGGCATGGGGATAACTTGGCCCTTCTCCGGAGAGTGGTGGGCTATGTTCTTCGGCACGTATCCATAGCTCTTCAGCTCTAGCATGTCCTTCTCGGTGACGCAGGAGGCCTCCCACTTGTCCTTTGAGCCTGAGCTATCCATCGTCAGATTAAGGGAAGGATTCGTGGGAATGACGGGAGAAGGAGGGCTTGAGACTGGAGCTTTTGAGGCAGGGAATGGCAACGGCGGTGAAGGATCTAGAATATGTGAGGGGGCTATGGTGGCGGTTTTGCCTTTTATGGCGCGCTGA
Organism: Hordeum vulgare subsp. vulgare; assembly: GCF_904849725.1. Lineage (NCBI taxonomy): Eukaryota > Viridiplantae > Streptophyta > Magnoliopsida > Poales > Poaceae > Hordeum > Hordeum vulgare. The sequence continues at coordinate 336,641,905 of NC_058520.1, read as the reverse complement.
AATAGCAAAAGCCCGAGTACTACACCGTGAACTTTGTTGGAAATATGTCGTAGATACAATAATAAATAAGTTATTATTACATTTCCTAGTTCATGATAATCGTTTATTATCCATGCTATAATTGTATTTATTGGAAACTCAAATACATGCGTGGGTACATAGACAACACACTGTCGCTAGTGAGCCTCTAAGGAGTAGCTCGTTGATCAAAGATGGTCAAGGTTTCCTGACCATAGACATGAGTTGTCATTTGATAACAGGATCACATCATTAGGAGAATGATGTGCTGGACAAGACCCAAACTATGAATGTAGCATGTGATCGTGTCAGTTTATTGCTACTGTTTTCTCCATGTCAAAGTATCTGCTTCTATGACCATGAGATCATGCAAGTCCCGGGCACTGGAGGAATGCCTTGTGTGTATCAAACATCACAACGTAATTGGTGACTATAAAGGTGATCTACACGTATCTCCGAAGGTGTCTATTGGCTTGGCGTGAATCGAGACTCGGATTTGTCACTCCGTATGACGAAGAGGTATCTCTAGGGCCCACTCAGTAATACAACATCACGATGAGCTTGCAAGCAATGTGACTAAGGAGTTAGTTATGGGATCTTGTATCATGAAACGAGTAAAGAGACTTGTCGGTAACGAGATTAAACTAGGTAGGGAGATACCGACGATCGAATCTCGAGCAAGTAACATACTGATGGATAAAGGGAATAGTATACGTGATTGATTGAATCCATGACATCGTGGCTCGACTGATAAAGATCTTCGTAGAATATGTAGGAGCCAATATGGGCATCCTGGTCCTGCTATTGGTTATTCATCGGAGAGTGTCTCAGGTCATGTCTACATAGTTCTCAAACCCGCATGGTCTTCACACTTAAAGTTTGGTGACGTTTTGTTATAGATGAGTTATGTATGTTGGTGACTGAAGGTTGTTCGGAGTCCCGGATGATATCGCGAACATCAGGAGGAGCTCCATAATGGTTCGGAGGTAAAGATTGATATATGGGAAGTTCTATGTTGGTTACCGAAAAAAGTTCGGGCGGCATCGGTAGCGTACCGGGGGTGCCGGAAGGGTTCCGAGGGTCCACCGGAAGAGGCCATCAGCCCGAGAGGGGCCACACGGGCAATGAGGTATGCGCCCCTACCCCTGGTGGGTTGGATGCACTTTACCACCTAAAGCCCATGCGGCTGGGCTGGTGGAGGGCCAACCCTAGGAGGTGGCGCCTTCCTAACTTGGGGGCCAAGCCACGCCTAGGGCAGCCACCCCTCCCTCCTTTGGCCGCCGCCTCCCCCTAGCGTGGAAACTCTAGGGTGAGGCCCCTCTCCCCTTCCCCCTATATATATAGATAGGGAGAGAGGGCTGCAATGCACCAACGCCACGGCGCATCCCTGTCTCTCCCATAGATGAGTTTTCTCTACTAAGACCAATTCCCGTTTTGCTTGGTGAAGCCCTGCCGGAATAGCTCCACCAACACCGCCACCATGTCGTCGTGATGACGGAGAACTGATCTACCTCTCCACCATCTCTCTTGCTTTATCAAGGCGGTGGAGGTCATCTTCGAGCTATACGTGTGCTGAACACGGAGGTGCCATCCGTTCGGCACTAGATCGGGACAAATCGTGATGGAATTGTGGGACGAATCGTGATGAGATCGCGAGATGAATCATTATTGGCTCGCAGAGACATTCGTATATACACTTCTTCTTAGCAATCTACAAGGGTATGTAGATGCACTCCCCTTCTCGTAGATGTTGATCTCCATAGATTGATCTTGGTGAGCGTAGGAATTTTTTTGTTTCCCATTCAACGTTCCGCAACAAACTTCGCCATTTACCGATAAAATCATGTGGTTATGGGCACATGGGATAACATGAATCATAAACCACATCTGTGGAAAAGAGGGGCATGGCTCCATGATAGAACGTGTTAGTCAAACGGTCTCGAACCACTCTTTCATAAAGGGTTATAGGCCTTGACCAGTCGTTACCTTTCGAGTAGAGGAGGAAAAAATACTATTCACGGTCGAACGGTCGTCTTGGAAATTGAAATTTATTTATGTATATATGTATCTATATGTTTGAATAAGGAAGGTTATCAGCAGCCGAACTATCGTTGATTAAAGGAAGAGGGGAACTCGACTCACAAGCCGAAGACATTATGTATATGAAGGAGATGCATGTCAAAGGTTTCAGTGTTGGAGGTTAGTTCGGGGGCTACTAAGGGAGTTTGGGACTAAGGGTTCCTTGGGCCGCTTATCTATTCCCATGGGCCGGACTCTCAAGCCGTTCGATCATCATTGGTGGTATTAAATCAAGATGGTCTCTTCCGAAGACTTGGCATGCAATCTAAGGCGACGTGATAATCGACATATTCATTTCCGAATGTAACTGACTTTTTGTAACCCTGATATCCCTGGTATGTATATAAACCGGGGGGCATAGTTCGTAGGACACATTAAGTTCATAATGATTAGGGTTTTAGACCACAACATCCGATCTCGACATATACAACTCTGTACTCTGTACCACTTCACGAATACAACAAGAGCAGGACGTAGGGTTTTACCTCTAACAAAACTTCCCACACTTGGGTAAACATCATCTCCTTCGTCCGTTGTTATCCATCAATCGAAGATCCACAGTTCGGACCCCCTGCTCGAGAATACCCGGTTTTGACACTCACACTAACCTCCTGTAACAGGGTATGCCCGCCAAAACAAAAGAGGGACTACATGTTCCCACTGAGCGGGTTAACGTTATTAGCCTCACAGAGGTCCATGCAGATCCCTCCTACCTACTGCTGCAGCTGCTGAAACTCTACCCTAGGCACATAGTCGTGTGCTTTCCCAAAGTTAACCTACGGTGTAGGCTGTGGTGGAAAGTTAGGTGCAAATTGGGAAGCATTGCCCCATGCATCCCAACTGTGGGCAGGCATTAATGTTGTGGCCTCCCACTCTGGTGCGGCCTCGAGATGAACATTGATACGTCCATTTTGCATCATGCTTTCATGTTGATATTTATCGCTTTATGGGCTGTTATATTACTTTGTGGTACCATATTTATGCCTTTTCTCTCTTATTTTGCAAGGTTTATTTGAAGAGGGAGAATTCAGGTAGCTGGAATTCTGGACTGGAAAAGGAGAAAATCTGAGTCCTCTATTCTGCACAACTCCAAATGCCCTGAAAATTTACGTGGAAATTTTTGGGATTATATAAAAAATACTGGGCGAAAGAAGTACCAGAGGGGAGCTACCAGGGCCCCACAAGCCTGGTAACCGCCACCCCCTGGTGGCGGCTACACGGCTTGTGTGCTCCCTGACGGCCCACTGCCCCCCTCTTTTGCTATATGAAGGGTTTCGTTCTAGAAAAAATCAAGAGGGAGCTTTTTCGTGGTTTCGCCGACGCCACGAGGCGGAACTTCAATAGATCCAATCTAGAGCTCCGGCAGGACGATCCTGCTGGGGAAACTTCCCTCCCGGAGGGGGAAATCGTCGCCATCGTCATCACCAACACTCCTCTCGTCAGAGGGGAGGTATATTCATCAACATCTTCATCAGCACCATCTCCTCTCCGATCCCTAGTTCATCTCTTGTAACTAATCTCCGTCTCGCGACTCCGATTGGTACTTGTAAGGTTGCTAGTAGTGTTGATTACTCTTTGTAGTTGATGCTAGTTGGATTACTTGGTGGAGGAGTTTATGTTCAGATCCTTGATGCTATTCATTACACCTCTGATCATGATTATGATTATGCTTTGTGAGTAGTTACTTTTGTTCCTGAGGACATGGGATAAGTCATGCTAATAATAGTCAAGTGAATTTGGTATTCGTTCGGTATTTTTATATGATGTATGTTGTCTTTTCCTCTAGTGGTGTTATGTGAACGTCGACTACATAACACTTCACCATACTTGGGCTTAGAGGAAGGCATTGGGGAGTAGTAAGTAGATGATGGGTTGCTGGAGTGACAGAAGCTTAAACCCCAGTCTATGCGTTGCTTCGTAAGGGGCTGATTTGGATCCACTAGTTTAATGCTATGGTTAGACGTTGTCTTAATTCTTCTTTCGTAGTTGCGTATGCTTGCGAGAAGGTGTAATCATATGTGGGATGCTTGGCCAAGTAAGGGCAGTACCCAAGCGCCGGTCCACCCACATATCAAATATCAAAGTAACGAACGCGAATCACATGAACATGATGAAACTAGCATGACATAAATTCCCGTGTGTCCCGGGGAGCATTTTTCCTACTATAAGACTTTGTTCAGGCTTGCCCTTGCTACAAAAGGGATTGGGACACTTGCTGCACCATTGCTACTACTTGTTACTTGTTACTTTTCACTTGCTACATTTCAACTCGCTACATCATCACTTGTTACCGCTACTTTCAGTGCTTGCAGTTATTACCTTGCTGAAAACTGTTTATCAGAGCCTTCTACTCCTCGTTGGGTTCGACACCCTTACTTATCGAAAGGACTACGATTGATCCCCTATACTTGTGGGTCATCAAGACTCTTTTTTGGCGCCGTTGCCGGGGAGTGAAGTGCCTTTGGTAAGTGGAATTTGGTAAGGAAACATTTATAAAACTCTGCTGAAATTTATTGTCACTTGTCACTATGGAAACTGTTCCTTTGAGGAGTTTGTTCGGGGTATCTTCACCACGAACGGAAGCACGAGGAGTTGTTCCTCAACCTGAGGTACCTACTGAAAATATCTTTTATGAAATTCCTTCGGGTATGCTTGAGAAACTGCTGGCTAATCCTTTTACACGAGATGGATCTTCACATCCAGACTTGCATCTGATCTATGTAGATGAAGTTTGTGGTTTATTTAAGCTTGCAGGTTTGCCCGAGGATGAGGTAAAGAAGAAAATATTTCCTTTATCTTCGAAGGATAAGGCGTTGACATGGTATAGGCTATGTGATGATACTGGATCATGGGACTACAATCGGTTGAAATTGGAATTTCATCAAAAGTTTTATCCTATGCATTTAGTACATCGTGATCGGAATTATATTTATAACTTTTGGCCTCGTGACAGGGAAAGCATAGCTCAAGCTTGGGGGAGGCTTAAACAATGCTATATTCATGCCCCAATCATGAGCTCTCGAGAGAAATTATCACTCAAAACTTTTATGCTCGGCTTTCTCATGAAGATCGTACCATGCTTGACACTTCTTGTGTCGGTTCTTTTATGAAGAAGGATATTGACCACAAGTGGAATTTATTGGAAAGAATCAAACGTAACTCTGAAGATTGGGAGCTGGAAGAAGGTAAGGAGTCAGGTATGAATTTCCAGTTTGATTGCGTTAAATCTTTTGTTGAGACAAACACTTCTAGAGATTTTAGCGCTAAGTATGGACTTGACTCTGAGATAGTAGCTTCTCTATGTGAATCTTTTGCTGCTCATGTTGATCTTCCCAAAGAGAAGTGGTTTAAGTATCATCCTCCTATAGAAAGCAACATAATCAAAACCAATCTAGTTGAGGAGAAAGTCATTGCTTTTAGTGATCCTGTTGTTCCTTGTGCCTACACTGAGAAACCACCTTACCCTGCTAGGAAAACGGATTATTCTAAAGCTCCAACTGTGATACGTAGGGGTTACATTAGACCACTTGCACCCCCTGAGCAGATGAGAGTTGAACCTAGTGTTGCTATTATCAAAGATCTCTTAGCCGAAGACATAGACGGGCATATTATCAAATTCTGTGATGACTCCGCTAGAATTGCTAAACCTCACGCGAAAGACAAATACGGACCTGTACTTGGCCTGCCCGTTGTTTCCGTCAATATAGGAGATCACTGTTACCACGGTTTATGTGATATGGGAGCTAGTGTTAGTGCAATACCCCGTTCCCTATATGATGAAATCAAAGATGAGATTGCACCTGCTGAGCTAGAACCCATTGATGTCACTATTACGCTAGCTAATAGAGACACTATCTGCCCTCTGGGAATTGTGAGATACGTAGAAGTCTTGTGTGGTAAGACGAAGTATCCTACTGATTTCCTCGTCCTTGGTACTGCACAAGATAGCTTTTGTCCCATCATATTTGGTAGACCCTTTCTCAACACTGTCAATGCTCACATTGATTGCATTAAGCAGACTGTCACAGTTAGTTTCGAGGGTGTGTCTCATGAATTTAACTTCTCCAAGTTTGGAAGACAACCCCATGAGAAAGAGTCGTTTGGTAGAGATGAAATCATTGCTCTTGCCTGTATTGTCGTACCTCCTATGGATCCTTTAGAGCAATATCTGCTTGAGCATGAAAATGATATGCATATGGAGGAAAGAGATGAGATAGATAAAATTGTCATAGAACAATATCCTATTCTCAAGAATAATCTGCATGTTGAACTGCTTGGGGATCCTCCCCCACCAAAGGGTGATCCTATGTTCGAGCTTAAACAGTTGCCTGATACTCTTAAGTATGCCTATCTTGATGAGAAGGAGATATATCCTATTATTATTAGTGCTCTCCTCTCAGAGAACGAAGAGAAGAAGTTACTAAAAATTCTGAGGAAGCACCGTGCTGCTATTGGATATACTCTTGATGATCTTAAGGGTCTTAGTCCCACTCTATGTCAGCACAATATTAAAACCGATCCTGATTCTAAACTAGTTGCTGATCATCAAACGAGATTAAATCCTAAGTTGAAAGAGGTCGTTAGAAAAGAAATATTAAAGCTTCTAGAAGCAGGAATCATTTATCCTGTTGCTCATAGTGATTGGGTAAGTCCAGTACATTGCGTACCTAAGAAGGGAGGTATCACCGTCGTTCCTAATGATAAGAATGAATTAATCCCACAAAGGATTATTACTGGGTATAGGATGGTGATAGACTTCCGAAAACTGAACAAGGCAACCAGGAAAGACCATTATCCTTTGTCGTTTATCGACAAAATGCTAGAAAGGCTATCCAAACACACACACTTATGCTTTCTAGACGGTTATTCAGGTTTCTCGCAAATACCTGTTGCACAATCTGATCAGGAGAAAACCACTTCCACCTGCCCCTTCGGTACCTTTGCTTATAGACGTATGCCTTTTGGCTTATGCAATGCACCTGCCACCTTTCAAAGATGTATGATGGCTATATTCTCTCACTTTTGTGAAAAGATTGTCGAGGTTTTCATGGATGACTTCTCCGTTTACAGGTCTTCCTTTGATGATTGCCTCAACAACCTTGATCGAGTCTTATAGAGATGCAAAGATACCAACCTCGTCTTGAATTGGGAGAAGTCCCACTTTATGGTTAATGAAGGTATCGTCTTAGGACACAAAATTTCTGAGAGAGGCATTGAAGTTGATAAGGCTAAGATAGATGCAATTGAGAAAATGCCTTGCCCCCCGGATATCAGAGGTATACGAAGTTTCCTAGGTCATGATGGTTTCTATAGAAGGTTCATTAAAGACTTCTCTAAGATTTCTAGGCCTCTTACCAACCTCTTGCAGAAGGATGTTCCTTTTGTTTTTGATGAGGATTGTGAGGAAGCTTTCGAAATACTTAAAAGGCTTTGATAACCGCACCTATTGTTCAACCACCTGACTGGAACTTGCCCTTTGAAATCATGTGCGACGCTAGTGATTATGCTGTTGGTGCTGTTCTAGGACAAAGAGTTGACAAGAAGTTGAATGTTATTCACTACGCTAGTAAAACTCTAGACAATGCCCAAAGAAACTATGCCACTACGGAAAAGGAGTTTTTAGCAGTCGTGTTTGCATGTGAAAAGTTCAGATCTTATATAGTTGATTCCAAAATCACTATTCACTCTGATCATGCTGCTATTAAGTACCTTATGGAGAAGAAGGACGCTAAGCCTAGACTGATCAGATGGGTTCTCATGCTACAAGAACTTTATTTGCACGTCGTTGACCGAAAGGGTGTTGAGAACCCCGTAGCAGATAACTTGTCTAGGTTGGAGAACGTTCTTGATGACCCACAACCGATTGATGATAGCTTTCCCGATGAGCAACTAAATGTCATCAATGCTTCACGTAGTGCACCGTGGTATGTTGATTATGCAAACTATATTGTTGCCAAATATATACCACCTAGTTTCACATACCAGCAAAAGAAGAAATTATTCTTTGACTTGAGACATTACTTCTGGGATGATCCTCACCTTTATAAGGAAGGAGTAGATGGTGTTATTAGACGTTGTGTGCCTGAACATGAACAGGGACAAATCCTGCAGAAGTGTCATTCCGAGGCCTACGGAGGACACCACGCTGGAGATAGAACTGCTCATAAGGTATTGCATTCAGTTTTCTATTGGCCCACTCTATTCAAGGATGCCCGTAAGTTTGTCTTGTCCTGTGACGAATGCCAAAGAATAGGGAACATCAGTAAGCGTCAGGAAATGCCTATGAACTATTCACTTGTCATTGAACCGTTCGATGCCTGGGGCTTTGATTATATGGGACCCTTGCCGAGTTCCGATGGGTACACTCACATCTTAGTTGCTGTGGATTACGTCACTAAGTGGGTAGAAGCTATCCACACTAAAAATGCTGATCACCACACCTCTATTAAGATGCTTAAAGAAGTTATTTTCCCAAGATTTGGAGTCCCTAGATATTTGATGACTGATGGTGGTTCACACTTCATTCATGGTGTTTTCCGCAAGATGCTTGCTAAGTATGATGTCAACCATAGAGTTGCATCTCCTTATCATCCCCAGTCTAGTGGTCAAGTGGAGTTGAGTAATAGGGAGATCAAATTGATCCTACAAAAGACTGTCAATAGATCTCGAAAGAATTGGTCTAACAAACTTGACGATGCACTATGGACTTATATGACTGCTTATAAGAATCCCATGGTCATGTCGCCGTATAAAATGGTTTACGGTAAGGCCTATCATTTACCTCTTGAGCTGGAACACAAAGCTTACTGGGCAATCAAAGAGCTCAACTTCGATTTCAAACTTGCCGGTGAGAAGCAGTTGTTTGATATCAGCTCATTAGATGAATGGAGGGCCCAGGCATATGAGAATGCCAAGTTGTTCAAGGAAAAGGTTAAGAGATGGCACGATAAACGAATACAGAAATGAGAGTTCAATGTAGGTGATTATGTCGTGCTATACAATTCTCGCTTAAGATTCTTCGCAGGCAAGCTTCTCTCTAAATGGGAAGGTCCTTATGTTGTCGAGGAAGTATATCGTTCTGGTGCCATCAAAATCAATAACATGGAAGGAAATTTTCCTAGAGTGGTAAATGGGCAAAGAATCAAGCATTATATCGTACTCCCATAAATGTTGAGACCAATATCATCAATATCATAACTCCATAGGAGTACATAAGGGATGTTTATCAGCCTATTTCAGACCCTGAAAACGAAGAGGTATCTGTTTCGGTAAGAAATTGGACTCCGAAGCTTTTCCAATAGGAAATTTCCTCCGTTTTGGAATTTTTGGAAAATTAGAAAAATAAAAAGCAGTCCGGAGAGCGCACGAGGCGGCCACAAGCTTGGTAGCCGCCACCTACCCCCTGGCGATGGCTACAGAGCTTGTGGGCACCTCGTGTGCCTCCCGGACTCCGTTTTCTTGCGGAGCACTCCTTCTCGTCCAGAAAAAATCATTATATATATGCCTGAAGGTTTTGATCTCCGTATCGCGCAGTTTTCCTTTGTTTTTGTTTCGAGCCTGTTGTCTGCCGCAGATTTAGAGCAAAGATGTCTCAGAAATCTGTTGGGGAGAATGATCTTCCCCAAGTTCATGAAGAAGTAGATGTTGATCTGAAAAGAGTAGAAGTCACGGAAGCGAGGGACAAAGCTAAGGAGAAACCCCAAGCTAGGGAGGAAGTTCAACATTGAAGACGTTGAAGGAGTAGATCTTCTCCACCCCTTCCTCCACATGCTGTCTCCATCCTTGATTGAACTCTTGAGGTTTTGCGAAACAACTCGTGCTCGCAATATTTCCCTTTCCCGTGAAGTTGTTTTGCTGGAAAACCATGTCGCATATCTCAAAGGTATAAATCAAAGATTGATAGCTCTCTTGGAATCAAAGGCAACAACTCCACCACCATCACCACCAAAGGAAGACAACTAAGCATTGGTATGGGCAATCCCCTTGGCTTTTTCCAAGCTTGGTGGAGTTGCCCTGGTATCGTATCACCTTTATATCTTTTGCTTTTACCTTTGTTTTAGTTCTTTCTTTTTCAGTTTTTATTTCTTCTCTTGGTGGAATAAGTCTTTAGTGTTTAGTTTGAGTCTTTTGCTTTGTCTCTCCCCCTTTGTATTCGAGCTTGCGAGCTATATAATAAAGAGTATCTTAGTCCAGGGCTTTGCTTTGTGTCGTGATCAAAAGTATGAAAAGAACGATAGCATGAAAGACCATAAGATGATCTTACGGAAAGTGATAGCTTCACATATGACACGTATGATGATTGATACTTGTTGAGAATAAATCAACATAGACGTCGGTCATTGTTGCAATTAATAAGAAGTAATAAGGAAAGAGAGGTTCACATATAATTATATCATCTTAGACACTTTTTACAATTGTGAGCACTCACCAAACTATTACATGCTTAGGAGTAGATGTTGGAAAAGGAAGACAACATAATGAATTGTGTTTGCTTGGTTCCAAACAATGTTATATGATTAGAGATCCCTTAGCATGTGATGATTGCTTCCACCTCATATTAGCCAAAACTCTCGCACCAAGTAGAGATACTACTTGTGCATCCATAAACCTTCAACCCAGTTTTGCCATGAGAGTACACCATACCTACCTATGGATTGAATAAGATCCTCCAAGTAAGTTATCATCAGTGCAAGCAATAAAAATTGCTCTCTAATATGTATGATCTATTAGTGTGTGGAAAATAAGCTTTGTACGAACCTGTGATGACGAAGACATAAAAGCGACAGACTGCATAATAAAGTTCTTTACCAGAGGAGGCAATATAAAGTGACATTCCTCCGCACTAAGAGGGCACGCATTCAAACCTCAAAAGTGCATGACAACCTCTGCTTCCCTCTGTGAAGGGCCTATCTTGTACCTTTACTTTTTGCCCTTGGAAGAGTCATGGTGATCTTCACCAATTCCCTATTTTTGCCTTTGTCTTGGCTACCGTCACATGCTTGGGAAAGATCTATATTCATATATCAACTTGGAGTTGAGTTCTTATGCTTTATTATTGTTGACTTTACCCTTGAGGTAAATAGTTAGGAGGCAAAACTATAAGCCCCTATCTTCCTCTGTGTCCAGCTGAAACTTTGATACCATGGGTACCACGTGAGTTGTAACAATTGTGAAAAACAAAAGAGATGATTGAGTATGTGGGTTGCCTTACAAGCTCTTATTTGACTCTTTCTGATGTTATGATAAATTGCAATTGCTTCAATGACTATGGAATGTTGTTTGTTACTTCTCGGTAAGGTTTTTTGCTTCATACTTTGCTTTGTGAAGGAATTGTTACTTTCCCATAAGAATCTCTATGATGTATTGCTGTTCTATGTGTGATCATGATGCCCTCATGTCCGTATTATGTTTTATCGACACCTTCGTCCCTAAACATGTGGACATGTTTATGGAACTTGGTTTTCGCTTGAGGACAAGCGAGGTCTAAGCTTGGGGGAGTTGATACATCCATTCTGCATCATGCTTTCATGTTGATATTTATCGCTTTATGGGCTATTATATTACTTTGTGGTACCATATTCATGCCTTTTCTCTCTTATTTTGCAAGGTTTATTTGAAGAGGGAGAATTCACGCAGCTGGAATTCTGGACTGGAAAAGGAGCAAATCTGAGTCCTCTATTCTGCACAACTCCAAATGCCCTGAAAATTTACGTGGAATTTTTTGGGATTATATAAAAAAATATTGGGCGAAAGAAGTACCAGAGGGGAGCTAACAGGGCCCCACAAGCCTGGTAGCCGAACCCCCTGGTGGCGGCTATAGGGCTTGTGGGCTCCCTGACGGCCCACTGCCCCCCTCTTTTGCTATATGAAGGGTTTCGTTCCAGAAAAAATCAAGAGGGAGCTTGTTCGTGGTTTCGCCGCCGCCACGAGGTGGAACTTGAGCAGATCCAATCTAGAGCTCCGGCAGGACGATCCTGCTGGGGAAACTTCCCTCCCGGAGGGGGAAATCATCGCCATCGTCATCACCAACACTCCTCTCGTCGGAGGGGAGGCATCTTCATCAACATATTCATCAGCACCATCTCCTCTCCAATCCCTAGTTCATCTCTTGTAACCAATCTCCGTCTCGCGACTCCGATTGGTACTTGTAAGGTTCCTAGTAGTGTTGATTACTCTTTGTAGTTGATGCTAGTTGGATTACTTGGTGGAAGAGTTTATGTTCAGATCCTTGATGCTATTCATTACACCTCTGATCATGATTATGATTATGCTTTGTGAGTAGTTACTTTTGTTCCTGAGGACATGGGATAAGTCATGCTAATAATAGTCATGTGAATTTGGTATTCGTTCGGTATTTTGAGATGCTCTATGTTGTCTTTTCCTCTAGTGGTGTTATGTGAATGTCGACTACATAACACTTCACCATACCTGGGCCGAGAGGAAGGCATTGGGGAGTAGTAAGTAGATGATGGGTTGCTGGAGTGACCGAAACTTAAACCCTAGTCTATGCGTTGCTTCGTAATGGGCTGATTTGGATCCACTAGTTTAATGCTATGGTTAGACGTTGTCTTAATTCTTCTTTCATAGTTGCGGATGCTTGCGAGAGGGGTTAATAATAAGTGGGATGCTTGTCCAAGTAAGGGCAGTACCCAAGGGCCGGTCCACCCACATATCAAACTATCAAATTAACGAACACGAATCACATGAACATGATGAAACTAGCATGACAGAAATTCCCGTGTGTCCTCGGGAGCGTTTTTTCTCCTATAAGACTTTGTCCAGGCTTGTCCCTTGCTACAAAAGGGATTGGTCCACTTGCTGCACCATTGCTACTACTTGTTACTTGTTACTTTTCACTTGCTACGTTTCACCTCGCTACATCATCACTTGTTACCGCTACTTTCAGTGCTTGCAGTTATTACCTTGCTGAAAACCGTTCATCAGATCCTTCTGCTCCTTGTTGGGTTTGACACTCTTACTTATCGAAAGGACTATGATTGATCCCCTATACTTGTGGGTCATCAAACATCTATCCCCAAACCGGTTGTGTCCATGTACTTGTTGATTTCATCAATGAAGAGTACCCACATATCATGCATAGAAAAAGTAAACTCTTGTGGCAAGGGCAAGCGTACATATGTGGGCTCGGAGTTGGGAGCAATGATCCCCTTGCACAGTCCAAATAAAATGCGCGTTGGTCATAATCCTACGGTTGAGCACCGTAGGGCCTCCGACGTGCGGCATCTTATCAATATCGGGGCCAAAGTGTATAGTAAGCCGACTCACCGTGCTTCCCCCAACAATAGTACCCCTCGATTGCTTCTGTTGCCCACCAAGGTGATGCATCATAAAAGCTCCCAAGTTAGGCTTGGGAGTTTAGTTGGGGTGAACTGTTGTGTGGAGCACACACATTTCATATCTCGACATGCCCGAATGTATTCCCTACCGAATATATTATTGGTAAGGAAAATCATGAAGTAACGAATGGCGACGTTTTGTATGCTCGATACCTTCCTGCGGGAGAGGTAATGCTCATCCTTGACGGTGTTGAGTTCCTATGTACCCAGCACATTAGCAATGGGCACGCCCCTCGTGTCGAGAATCCCTTGGTTCTCAAATAAAAAGGTGGTGCACCACTACTCAAGTGTCATTATATGTGGAAGTCCACCGAGGGTTAAGGAGAAGCTTGCTGGGACCCTCAAATACTCGAGAGTGTGCTCGAAGGTCGAGAGGAACTCCATGGTGATGCTACAGTAAGTCGGGTAAGTGAAGTTGTTCAAAACTCTCAACCAAACATTGTTCACTAGCGATGCGAAGTCATTCCGGAGCCCTTGGGACACCAAGAACGCGTAACACTTCCACTTCGTGAGTGTCTGATATGTCTCCAACATATCAATAACTTTCTTATTCATGCCAGTATTCTATAACTTTCATATACTTTTGGCATACTTTTATATTATTTTTGGGACTAACTTACTCATCCAGTGCCCAATGCCACTTCTTGTTTTTTGTGTGTTTTTTGTTTCTCAGAAAATCCATATCAACCAAACTCGCTAAAACTTTATGGAGAATCTTTTGGAATATATGTGAATTGTGAGAAGTAGAATAAACACAAAATGGTGCCCGATGGCCCCACAAGAAAACATGGAGCGACCAAGGGGTTGGTCGCACCTTGATATCTTGTGGACACCCCTTAAGTCGGTTGGTGCCCTTCTTTCTCCACGAGAAAGATAATTTGTAGATAAAAATCCCTTTAAATTTTAGCATGATCGGAGTTACGGAACTCCGGATATTTAAGAAATGGTGAAGGTCCAGAAAACAGCAACGAAAACAGGAGAGAAACAGAGAGAGAGAGATATATATCCAAACTCGGACCAAAGGGGAGAACCTATCCCGTCTAGGGAAAGGCCATGGAGGAGGAATCCTAAGGGGGAGACTCTCTCCCCCTCTCTCTCGGTGGCGCCGAAGTGCCGTCGAGGGAACCATCGCCGCAATGATCGTCTTCATCAACATCACCGTCTTCATCACCTTTCTCATCTCCTTTCGGCGGTCCACTCTTCCGCACCCCGCTGTAATCCCCTACTTGAACATGGTGTTTCATGCCACATATTATTAATCAATGATGTGTTGCCATCCTATGATGTTTGAGTAGATTTATGTTGTCCTTTGGATTGATTGATGATCTTGATTGATTTGGGTGTATGTTTTATTTTGGTGTTGTCCTAGGGTGCCCTGCATGCCGCGCACACACGAGGGACTCTCAATATAGGGTGTTGTAGTATGTTCATGTTTCGCTTATAGTGGGTGGCTAGAGTGACAGAAGCCTACAACCGAGTAAGGGGATTGTTGCGTATGATAGTAAAGGGGACTTGATGTTTAATTCTATGGTTGCATTTACCTTAATGATTTCTAGTAGATGCGGATGCTTGCTAGATGTCCAATCATAAGTTTGTATGATCCAAGTACGAAAAGTATGTTAGCTCATGCCTCTCCCTCATATAAAATTGCAAGAATGATTACAGATCTTGTTATCAATTGCTTAGGACAATTCCACACACCATACCATCATTATTCCACACTCGCTATTTGTAATATATTCTAAATTTATTTAGGCAATGACTATTTTCATATTTTTGTTCGCCAATATCATGCTAAGCTATCCTCTTTATACCCACAACTCAGTTTTATTTCTCATTACTAGATAGAAGCAAATGCTCGGCATACATTGAGTCGTATCGGTGGCAGATATGACCTGAGAGAAAATTGACCTTACCTTTAGCTTCTTGTGGGTTCGATACTCCATACTTATCACTTCCATCTTTGGAAATTGCTATGATGATTGCTTGCACTTGGGGATAATCAGTGTCATCCCAGGTTGTTCTCCCACTGGAAATCCTTGTTAATTGAAATGTGGAGGTTGTCCCCCTCGTTCCGAGCATGCTTGGAAGGCTAGCCCATAACCTTACTCCCTGTGGCAATCACGAACCTCATCATTTCCTACACACCACAAAAGTAACAATAGAAGAATGTGAGTTTCACGTGGGGACCGAGTTCTAATACTATCTAAGGCCGATTATGTCACAGCCCTAGTTATAACCTTGCTTGCAAAGCATTCATGCATGCATTATTATTATTTTTCTTTTGAACTTGAAATGAGGAAGTGATCAAGTCTCATCATTCAAAATTTTGCAAAATAAGCAAGATAAAAATTGCTTCACAATCATCCAAGAAAATGTCCCTAGTTTTCCACTAAAATATTGGCATGATATAAAAGTGTCAACCAATATTTTGGGATCACATGAACATCTTACATGGGACTTTTGAATTAATAAAACTAATAATTGAAATGGAATTATATTGTCTATATATAAAATATAGTTCCATATATTCTGAAATTTTATGTGTGCTAGTGGATAATTCCAAATAGACCACATGATTAATTTCAGGATTTTTATAAATGGTTTCATATTTTTTCAAATCAAAACAAAATTGTAGAAATTAGAAAATAAATCAAATGAAAAAACAGCAGAAACCTACCTGGAGCTCACCTGGCCCAGGAGGGAGATGGCCCAGCCCAGAGGGGCAGGGTCGTCTTCTACCTCTACGAGTAGGCAGAGGCGAAGCAGGAGCACGACCAACGTTGGCCACCTCCTGCTACCACCTGGGCAGCAATCGAACCTTCTAACTGCACCAGCAGGACACCCCCGAGAGTCCTCTTCCATTCCCCCTGCTGCTCTCTCCTCTCCTGTGCTCTCTCTCTATCTCTCCCTCGGATCTGATTCCTCCGCCGGCAACAGAGAAGCTCCACCGTCGATTCGTCGACTACTAGACCTCCCCAAGCTCGTCGTTGCTTCCACTCGATCCGTGGTGAGTTGCAGACCCTTTCCCCTCTTCCCATGTTCCACTCGATTCGTGGTGAGTTGCAGAGCACTTTCCCCTCTTCCCGTGTTCTCCCCATGCACCGCAGCCTCACCCTGCTTCGAGCCCGAGCTCCGGCCGCCGTGGGTCGTCGCCGTCGTGGCCTGAGTCCCCGTCAGCCCCGGACACACACTCGGATGTGTTCAGCACATCCCTAGGAGCCGGTCAAGCTCTTCAGCTGGCCTCCCTGCGTTCTGTAGCTGCAACCGCGCCGATCCTGTGCTCCGCACGCCACCAAGGTTCGTCGCCGGTGCCAGATCCGGCCGCCTCAGGTCCTCCTGTCGCCCCTGCCAGACAAGATGCTTCACCAGCTCTCTGTAGCCGCAAATCGCATGTCATTCTGTGCTCTTTAGCGCCATTTAGGGCAACTCTGGCGAGCCCCCACTGCGGTTTTGGTCACCACCAGCTAGACTTCGGCGAACGCGGACATTGTTGGCCGTTAGCACTAATTAACCCCCCACCCCCCGACAGCCACTAACCAGCAGGCCCCGCTGGTGGTCAAACCACAATTAGCGCTGGTCAGCGTGGGGATTAACCCACTGTGACTGACGTGTGGGCCCTGGTCGTCAGGTTTGACCTGGACCTGGGTCAGTTGACTTGCTGATGCACGCTGACACAGTAAACCTGTGCGGAACCCAACTTATGAGTCGAGATCGCCGAATGATCGTCCTCAGTGATCCCAGAGATCAATGCTCACCGAACACACATAAACCGAATAATAAGAGTCGGACATCCATACCTACCGTTTGATACAATAAATGACCTTTGCGGTCGAGTCTTACATATATAGGGCCCTAAAGGCCAACACACCAAACTGGACCAATAGCGGAATTATTGGTTGAAAGCGCGAACCCATGCCATCAGCCATAATCTACAGGCGTTATGACTGGGAAGCGTCCTAGCTCGCAAGAATGTCACCGAGTTACTCTTCTCCATATCCTATTCTTTTATACCTGGTCAATGAAATAACCAGTGGCAAGCCAATGAGTACTTTTGATTGTACTCGCAAACAGCCCGTGACATGAACAATGAAGGTGAAGGATAATAATAACATGCATCTTTGCTAGAATTCATCTTGGTGGAATGATCATGAATATCCATCAAGTTAAAGAATTACTTTTGAAGAACAGGTTACAGATATGAATATATCTGTCGAGGGTTGAACCTTCCGGGTTCACCCTATATGCCAAATCACCAAACTTGGTCATATCATTACTTTCATAATAATACATTTTTATCACCACTCACACACGCTTGGTTTATGCGGAAACGACTGGACGTAGTTTAAGCCGGATTACCCAACTGTCCTTGACCATGGACACGGCTATTCGAATAGTTTTACACTCTGCACAGGTAGTACGCTAGACCCATGAGATCCGGGAAACTTCTGTGTCATGCACGACTCGCGGTATATAACATACCCGAGGTAAGTACCCGATCAATGTCTTTCCATTGACGATACTAGACAAAGAGGTCCACTCGATTGGCACCCAGCCCACATGTCGTACGTCTTACAAGCATCAAGTCTAGACAGTATCAACCATGCGCGGACCAACGGTGTGCCTGGAACTCATAAAAATGGCATAGTCGTCCTACCTGGCACGACCCCATCATGAGAGTGACCACACATAACTCCCGCCACTAGTAATGTGGATCTTTGCTAGCACCGACCAGAGTAATCAACATAGCCCCGTCCCATAAGGGGTAACGTTGTCGTACTGGTAAGGTTGGGATGGTCGACACATCATAAATCTAATCCCATTTCCAAAACCATACTCACTCAAAAATACCCGGTGCACCACTTCACCAAAAGTGGCCACCTAACTCAACATCACCCTCGGGCATTACGGGCACCCAACGGGGTTTTTATAAACTCTTGACTTTATACCAACAACATGCTCATGCTATTTACTCTAGCATTACTTGTCAACATGATAGTAGCGTGACCCTCAAAAGGGTAGGATCAAGCTCAATGCATGTGCTTCGGAGGAGCCATCGGTAACATCATATCAAATGAATTACCGGCACTTATGATCATATGCAACAGAAATACTTGCTATTTTATCATGCAATATAACATATGCTTAGTCATGGTCAAAGGGCTTCTTGCCTTTGCTCACATAAGTCCTCGGGGTCTTCGAGGTCTTCCGCTCCAACTCCGAGTACTCCGTCTATCTGTCAACTGAAGCTTGCAATAGAAGGTTTGGATCACCATGGATTTCTGAACGGAGGAAAGGAGGAGTAGGGGATTCTTTATGAAGCCCACAGAAACTATTATGATAAAAATGAGCGAAGGCACTCATTTGAGAGAGAACAACTTTAGAAATATTTAGGAAGTTGTCTCACTGGATTTGGAGTTGAGATGAATATTCTAGGAATTTTCTAATATGGAATAAATAGCAATAGGAAGCTATTTATTTATTGCAACAAAAGTAAGTCACACAAAAATGTTGACCAATGCTTAAAAAATAGGGCATGATACTAAATGGCTCTAGAAATTGGAATCACTCCATTTGGAGTTGATTTGAACCCTATAGGATTTTTGCAAGGGGAGCTAGAAGCATCCCAAATCTGTATTTAAATATAAATACAGTACTAAACTTGTTTGGAAAAATGTGCAAAGCACATACTTGGATAGGTCTTGATTTTAGGGACCTGCAGAAATTTGAATCACGCAAATTGGAGTTAAAATGAATTTGCTATTCATTTTCCAACTTTATTGATAAAAATAAAAAGAAAGAGGGCCTCCAGAGGGTTATAACGCGCTCGGCGCACTAAACAGACAATGGGCCGGCCTAGCTGCCTTAGCCTCGAGGGGGGCGGTGACGTCGAAGGCGTATTCTGTGAAATACGTTTTCCGCGCAGCGAGGCAACGTCTGGCCAGGCACGGCCACTTATCCCAGGGCCCGACCAGCGTGAGGCTGACATGAGGGTCCCACGTTTCAGTTCCATCTCCCACCTCCCGCTCACGCAGGGGAGAGGCAGGAGCTTGAGGGCGCGGCGGCTCTCGCTCGTCTGGCCACCACCGGCGAGGCCCGTCACACCAGCGAGCTCGGGCGGCCGCGACGCACCCGACTAGGCCCTACGCGCCAGCAGGGAGGGGCAGCAGCGGCACTGGCAGTGGTGGCCACGAGAGAGGTCATCGGCCTTCACGGCCTTGGGCGCGCGGCGCCTAGGGAGGAGATGGGGCACTGAGGGGGGATGTGCGGCAACGGGGAGGGCTCACCGGAGAGCCCAGCGGCGCGGGGGAGCCCTGGTTGCTCGATCCGGAGCTTCTCCCGGACGGAAGAGCTTCGGCCATGGATGTCCATGGAGGAGGGGACAGAGCCTGGAAGGAGGAGAGGTGCTCAGGAGGAGCCTAAGGGAGAGGGGAAGAGATGCCAGGGCAGCAGAGGCTCGGGGAGAGAGGGAATGAGATGGGGAAGGGGAAGAGAGAGCTCGGGAGCACTCTGGAGCTCTCTGTGCACGGATGCCACGCACCACAGAAGGAGTTTGGAGGCTAGCTGGTGGATGGAGATGCTTGGGACGGTCAAAATAAGATGCTGAGACATACTTAGACAAGCTGGTTCGGCAAGAAATGGCTAGAGGAAAGCAAGAAGGTGCAGAGGACCCTAATTGCAGTCCAGGTTGGTGGTCACCACATGCACCACTGCCAACAGGGCCCTAATGACCAGTCAAAGTTGTCTTGAAGGTGGGGCATGCTATGTGGAAGGTGAGTGAGGAGTTTGGTTCTAGCGTAGTTGATTTGAATGGCTGTTGACTGAGATTAAGTTTGCAGCAGCGAACTTAGGGCAAATGGTGAGGGCACTCACAGGAGATATAATGGGGAAAAGACATGTGTAGCAGCCTTAGGCATGGAAGGACCACATTTCTGCAAAGTTTCAGCTCAAGGAAGGAAGTGTAGCTAGCACTTGCTTACAAAGCTACTTTTCAGCCAAAATCAATATGAGGATGTGTTGCTCATTTTATCCACATGAGCATGCCATCTCTTGGCTTGAAACAATGCCTTGGGGTGCTAGGAACCCTCTAGCATTAGGTGGGGGCTTTGGCTTAAGCAGAAGTGAGGCAAGAGGGGTAAAAATGGTGATTCCAAGGGTAAAATGAGGAATAATTACATGGACACTCTCTCCAATAATTGACTAGTGGCCATGGAAATGTTACTGGAGGTAAAATGTAACTATGTGAAGTTGTGGTAGAAAGTTGAGCTCAAGGGTTAAAGTGGAAGGGGCCAAAGTAGCCAATAAAGTGAATGCACACAAGGTGTTTGATGAGTGGCAGAGCAACCAGATGGACTTCAATGGGTACAAAACTTAACAGGATCAAATAATAGATGAAAATAAGCTTGGACACCAAATTTGGGATTTGATGGAGAAGGTTTCCAATGTAGACATGGAAAACCCATGAAATGGGAAGAAATAGCTTTTTGCTCACAAAACAATTCAAATCAACTAGGTGACGCCCCGCGCGTTGCTGCGGATTTTCGAGTGTGGAATTTCGGAGTAACATTGGCTTCTCAAAGATGAATCTAATTTTAATCAATAAAATGATATATTTATTATGTAGGGAATGATTGAAATATATTTTTGGTACATATATGTAACACATGATTAAACTGTAGCCGTTTGTATTATGAACCATATATTATATGATAAAGCTATAGCACCTTGTAGTATGTACCATATTCTTACAGGATATCTTTGATGTTGTTTGTAGGAGTGCCTTCAGCAATTACTACAACCTGGACGTATGGTATTTCATTCTTTTCATACACAAGAATGTATCCAACAGATGAGAATAGATGGTCACCACACAGTAGGTTAGTGGTGACTTGAGGCTGGCACTCCCGTTTAAATGTTATAAACACAGGGTCTTTTGTGTTGTTCATGTTTGCAATTGCATCTGTGTACTTCTTCTGAGCTTCTCTTATTGAAATGGTGGTAGAACATGGCAACGTATTGTTTGTGGAATTAGGTGACATCCTGGAGAAGGTAGATGTATGTTCTCTATCAATGTAAGAAGTGAAATGAAATATATGGCAAACTAATTTCAGTAGGAGTACCTGCTACTTCGGTTGTCCATTTGTACATGTTGTTGACCCATGATTGAAAAGATAAGGTAAGCTGAAAATGTGACAGGAGTACGTCATACAGTATAGATGTGTGTTTGTGTGTGTTGTAGTACTAAGCTATTTTGTTGATTACGAGATGAGGCTAAATAAAATTCACTCTTGCTTCTTACCAAACTATGCTAAATAAACTATACTCTTACTTTGCTGCTAGCAGTACAAATTAAACACATGGTGTACCTACATGATTTTCTATATGATAGAGGAACATTTAATACATCGAAAAAACAGAAAATGGTGATAATCCCAGAATAATTAAGAAGGATTTTCAAATATATAGAAGTACCAAAAAACCGCAAACTGTACTCTTACTTTGTTGCTAGCAGTACAAATTAAACACATGGTGTACCTACATGATTTTCTATATGATAGAGGAACATTTAATACATTGAAAAACAGAAAATGGTGATAATGCCAGAATAATTAAGAAAGATTTTCAAATATATATAAGTACCAAAAAACCGCAATGTCCTTGTGTTGCTCCAAGTTAGTGTTTTCAGTACACCAAACAACTGACAAAATAGGAAGTATGAGAAGTTTCAATACACCCGAGTCTATATTTCTTGATGGAAACCGAATTAAGGGGACTAATTGTGTTGAATAATTATTGTATTTTTTCCCATCCTAGCCAGTTGTGCATCAGGCAACCTAACACATGTTTATGCTTTAGTACTAATTTTATCATACATCGCCGGTACCATCTAAAGGTGACCGTATACATCTTGCAAAATGTAAAAAAGTTCTATAAGCCAAGCGAATTGAGCCCATGATTTCTCCTGCCAAGTAGTACCAAGTCAATCAACTGGTCAACTGCTAGTAATCTAACATCAAAGAAATAACATGGCACTCAAGAGTAAAGGCTCTAATCTAATGTCAGATATATATATTTCAGATTGTGCCGTAGTACCAAGTCAGTCAATGCCCAAAACTTCATATACATATATACTGCTACACGACCTCTATGGTAATATTACTGCAGCTATCAAGTCACTCAAGAGGATAGGCCAATCAACAGGTCAACTGCTAGTAATCTAACATCAAAGAAATAACATGGTGCAAGGAGATTGGAAATGAAGGAATCAGGGAGAACCTCGTAGAAAAACAGGATCAGGTGGCGTCGAGGGCACAGATGCGACCTGGCCTAGTATCTTTCCAACCTATGGAAAATTATTGCAAAAGCAAACTGCAGAAAAAAGAAGGCATACTTATAATTGCAATTCAGAATAGCTTTGCAAACAATCAGAACAGCTTTGCAATATCTTTCTAACCTCTGAAAAATTATTGCAAAAGCAAACTACAGAAAAATATTGGCCGACCTGTAAGCAGAATGAGGATGGGGGAAGCACGTGTGGACAGGGGATGTGGCGTTGAGGGTGCAGATGTTCCCCTCCAACTTGCAGGGCACCAACAGGTGGTGGGCATGGCTGATCTCTTGAGCGGCTCCATTGATTTATGGTGAGAGGAACTGGTTCAGTTACCTATGCAAGGAGAGGTAAGTAGATCCGTTTCGGTTGGATTTAATTGATGATGGAGAAGGTGAAGAGGGGGAGGCCTGTTGTGGAGAAGGGCAAGAGGCAGTGAGCCTACCATGGGGAAGGAGAAAAGGGCGCAGCCGACCGCCATGGGGAAGCAGCGCCGCCGGCGGAATCGGCTGTGGAGAAGGAACCAGCGTCTGATTTGATGGGCCAACTTTTCAGGGTCAAAGAAAAAAGAAGCAAGCTCATGGGCCAGCCTTTCGGTCTGGAAAAGAAGAGGCGACTGAGCACCACATGCGATCGTGCTAGCAAAGCAGAAAAAGTCGTGTGGTGGAGAGATGGCAGCAGGGAAAAACATAACGTACAAAGCAGGAACCACCGTGGGGTGGAGCGGTGGCACCAGGTAAAAAAAAACAAATAGGGTGACGTAAGCCAATGACGTGGCATCACCTGAGTGCAGGAAAATTGGTTAGTGGAAGGCATCTATTTTGGAATAGAGGATTCCCACAAATCCATTAATTGGTGTGGGGGCATTATTCGAGCATTAAAGCATGCCTAAAAAGTTTGGGGTCAATTGGATAAACTTTATAATATAAAGTTTCCCAAAGTCAGAAATCAACAAAGAGGGTTTTGAGGGCTTGGGACAAGTTCTTCTATTCTCCTTGATGCACCACCTGGTGTGGATGCATTACTGGAGTATTAGAACATGTACACCAAATTTGAGCACAATTGGAGACATTTGACAATGAAGAGTTGCTCAAATTTGAATCTGAACATATAGGGTTCTAGAATAATTAGGGGAGTCAATTCTACTAGGATTGCGATGAAACTTGGCAATATCATCCAACATATCATTGATGACATGCTGGAATTTTACTGGAATTTATTGAGAATATTTCTTATATAAATATTTCAAAAGCTTGAAATAGGCAGGAGGGGTTTTGGAGGGGTTTGCCCAATATTTTGAACATGGACATGTGTTGGAACTCAGATATATGGAATAAATATATTCTGTGAGTTCCCCTAAATTTTCTCAAATATTTTTAAAGTAATAAAAATAACTTTCCTTCATAAGAGACCATTTGTTGGCTCACAGAAAGGCATTTAAATAAAATAATAAAATAAATTTTAAAACATTAATATTTTGGTTTTTGGAAGACATTTTTATAATAGGTTTTAAATAAATTAATTGGTGCAAAATAAATTCCCTAATTGGAGGACTTGTAGTACAAACCTCATCTCACGAGTTTGAAAGTTTAATTCAAAGAAATGCTTTTTGGTGAAAATAATATTTGGTAAAAATAGATACTGGTCCTAAACTCATGGCATGATCATTAGGCAGGAGAACATGGGATAAGGAGGTGAGTTGGAGAACAGCAAGAATTATTGGGGAGCAACCACATGCATACAATCAAGCACGCAACCAATAGTCAGTTCAAGCATCACAAGCATTCACAAAAAAAATTGGTCCTAATTTTTTGAAATAAGTCAATTAGTCAGGAAAGCTAAACACAGGGTGTTACAGACCTTACCCCTTAAGAAAATCTCGTCCCCGAGATTTCTGGGCAAGGGGTTGGAGAGATACAAAATCTTGAGTCGGAGGTAGTCTTCATGTCCCCATGTTGCTGTTGAGGTCCTGAGGTGCTTAATGATACCACTTCGAATGTTCCGCACGACCTTTCCAGATCGTAAGTGGGGTCTGGCAATAATTATGCTTGACCGAGGTCAAGGGCTTGGTGAGCTAGTCCGTGCAACGTTCTGGCTTGCAAGTGCATTCCAAAGTCAAAATCCATGGCAAGATTGTGTGTATGGGTTCTGGTCCTAGGGGTTTGCATGCCGGTTAGTGATATCTAGATGTCTCGCGTTAGAACATAAGGGTTAAGGCCTTCACGTAGCTCCCTACTTACGGGGAAGTCCTAGACTCCCTTAAGACAGGCAAGCTATGGTCGCGGGTGATCTTCATCCTTGAGCGCGTTACAGTTGTCTTCGAAGGCTTCTCGCGAAAGGGTCTGGGTTGGATCTCACCCATGAGTCTAAGCTCGGAGACTCATAGTCCAGAACAGGTCCTATCATCTTGGAGGGTTTGCGAGGGGGTTCTAGATGGGCTAGCTACCCAAGACTATAAACGAGTCGCCCATTCCCAAGGTCCGGGGCTTGGCGAGCGGGTGAATGACGTTGGCAGGTTTTCACCACGACCCAACTAGTACTCTCGTCCTTGATTTGGACCAAGGAGAGGTCGTCTGATTCTTTCTCTTATCCAAAGGCTTAATCGTCTTGAATCGTCAAGGCTTCTTGACGTTGTTGATGTAGACGATGCACGATCAGTGGTTGAATTTTATTGCTTCATCGTCATTGTCGTGGCTTCCTCACCATGGCGATTCTTCGTCATGACTTGAGTAGGATAGACTTCCATTGTCTTGGGGTTGCTTTGAGAAGCCCACCTTCTTGAGATAACACTGTACCCTCGAGAGGCATAACAATCAGCGTTCGTGGGGCTCATCCAAACAAGACTTAGGTGTTCTTCCTCTTAATGGGTGAATAGGTATGTCATCAGTGAGGATGACAACATACTTTCCCCAAACAAGACATAAGCACGGTGCTCATGAGTCAGGTGAGGAGAACGGGGACTTGCTATGGGTGGTCGAGGGGTTCTCAGACTAGACAGTCGTAATCGCTTCATGCTCCGGGGAGGAGTCCGCTAAGTCTTCTGGACCTTCTCATGGTTGCCGCGTCTCTTATTGTTGCTTGCCGAACATCTCGGGTTGAGTTGAAAGAATCATTGATGACTTTTCGTCCGGGGAGTTGCTGACGAATGTAGTTCTTCATTGCTGTCATTGCTGGGTCTTCTGTTGTTATCATGATCTTGTCATTGTCTCCTTGTCTTCTGAGGCTTCGAGAGTCTCAAGTGGACATCTTCATGCATTGATATGTCCTAGACCTGATAGAGTTCTGATCTATGAATCATACTAATTGCGATATCGACACCTAGAGCGGGGGATGAAGAGAACCGTTTTCCTGCTCACTAAGATGAGGCGGACCAGTTGGCGAGGTTCTCATCCACTAGTGGTGGTCGACACAATCCTTAATATTGACAGGGTCACTCTATTAGTGATGCAGATCATGGCTTGTATATATTACGTCTAGATTATTGTAGGTGTAAGTGGCATCACTCGGGAATAGTGTCGGGTGTTGCCATCTTCTAAGCCTCGAGGTCCTTGTTCCTCTTGGAGGTTCTTCTGTTAGTGTCGTCTGGTAGTAGAGTTGTCTTCTGTCCTTCAGCACAGGAGTGATTGCTTGAAATGATTGCTTCCTTCCAACTTGCCCACGAGGATTTCAAGTAATCCCATGGTCAGAGGGCATAAGGGTGCTAGCGACTATTTGCAAGTTTTGAAAAAGTAGGCGAGGAGTGTCAGAGAATAGGGGTGGAAGGCTAAAGTATAACCTTCATTTCCTTTGAAGATTTAGGAGAGGCGAGAGAATATATAGATTTTGCAAGTACTTTTGAAAGGTCTAGAAAGAAGTTTTATCCTAACTAACATCCGTGCTAACTAAGGCTTCCTACAGTTAGGATGGCTGTGATACCAGCTCTATGGGGACCCCGACTTATGAGTCGAGATCGCCGAATGATCGTGCTCAGTGATCCCAGAGATCAATGCTCACCGAACACACAGAAACTAAATAATAAGAGTCTTACATCCATAAATGACCTTTGTTGTCGAGTCATACATATATAGGGCCTTAAAGGCAAACACACCAAACTGGACCAATAGCGGAATTATTGGTTGAAAGCGCGAACCCATGCCATCAGCCTTAACCTACATGCATTTTGACTGCGAAGCATCCTAGCTCACAAGAACGTCACCGAGTTACTCTTCTCCATATCCTGTTCATTTATACCTGGTCAATGAAATAACCAGTGGCAAACCAATGAGTACTTTTGATTATACTCGCAAACAACCCATGACATGAACAATGAAGGTGAACGATAACAATAACATGCATCTTTGGTGGAATTCATCTTGGTGGGATGATCATGAATATGCATCAAGTTAAAGAATTCCTTTCGAAGAACAGGTTACAGATATCAATATATATGTCGAGGGTTGAACCTTCCGGGTTCACCCTATATGCCAAATCACCAAACTTGGTCATATCATTACTTTCATAATAATACATTTTTATCACCACTCACACACGCTTGGTTTATGCGGAAACGACTGGATGTAGTATAAGCAGGATTACCAAAATGTCCTTGATCGTGGACACGGCTACTCGAATAGTTTTACACTCTACGGAGGTAGTACGCTGGACCCACGAGATCTGGGAAACTTCCGTGTCATCCACGACTCGCGGTATATAACATACCCGAGGTAAGTACCCGATGAATGCCTTTCCCCTCACGATACTAGACAAAAAGGTCCACTTGATTAGTACCGAGCCCACATGTTGTACGTCTTACAAGCACCGACTCTCGACAGTAGCAACCATGCAGGGACCAAAGGTGTTCCTGGAACTCATAAGAATGGCATAGTCGTCCTACCTGGCACGACCCCATCACGACAGTGACCACACATCACTCCCTCCACTAGTAATGTGGATCTTTGCTAGCACCGACCAGAGTAATCAACATAGGCCTGTCCCATAAGTGGAAACGTGGTCGTACTGGTAAGGTTGGGACGATCGACACATCGTAAATCTAATCCCATTTCCGAAACCATACTCACTCAAAAATACCCGGTGCACCACTTCACCAGAAGTGGCCACCTAACTCAACATCACCCTCGGGCATTAGTGGCACCTGACGGGGTTTTTATAAAATCCTGGATTGATACCAACAACATGCTCATGTTATTCACTCTAGCATTACTTGTCAACATGATAGTAGTGTGATCCTCAGAAGGGTAGGATCAAGCTCAATGCATGTGCTCCGGAGGAGCTATCGGTAACATCATATCAAATGAATTACCGACACTTATGATCATATGCAACATAAATACTTGCTATTTTATCATGCAATATGACATATGCTCAGTCATGGTCAAAGGGATGCTTGCCTTTGCACACATAAATCCTCGGGGTCTTCGAGGTCTTTGCTCCAACAGCGAGTACTCCGTCTATCCGTCAAGTGAAGCTTGCAATCGAAGGTTTGGATCACCAGGGATTTCTGAACGGAGGAAAGGAGGAGTAGGGGATTCTTTATGAATCCCACAGAAACTATTATGAAAAAAATGAGTGGAGGCACTCATTTGACAGAGAATAACTTTAGAAATATTTAAGAAGTTGTCTCACTGGATTTGGAGTTGAGATGAATATTCTAGGAATTTGCTAATATGGAATAAATAGCAATAGGAAGCTATTTATTTATTGCAACAGAATTAAGTCTCACAAAAATGTTGACCAAGGCTTCAAAAATAGGGCATGATATTAGATGCCTCTAGAAATTGGAATCACTCCATTTGGATTTGATTTGAACCCTATAGGATTTTTGAAAGGGGAGCTAGAAGCATCCCAAATATGTATTTAAATATAAATACAGTACTAAACTTGTTTGGAAAAATGTGCAAAGCACATACTTGGATAGTTCTTGATTTTAGGGACCTGTAGAAATTTGAATCAAGAAAATTGGAGTTAAAATGAATTTTCTATTGATTTTTGAAGTTTACTGATAAAAATAAAAAGAAAGAGGGCCTCCATAGGGTTATAACACGCTCGACGCACTAAACAGACAATGGGTCGGCCCAACTGCCTTACCCTCGAGGTGGCCGGTGACGTCAAAGGCGTATTCTCTGATATACGTTTTCCGCGCGGGGAGGCAACATTTGGCCAGGCGCGGCCACTTATATCGGGGCCCGACCAGCGTGAGGCTGACGTGAGGGTCCCGTGTGTCAATTCCATCTCCCACCTCCTGCTCACGCAGGGGAGAGGCAGGAGCTCGAGGGCGCGCCGACTCTCGCTCCTCTGGCCACCCTCGACGAGGCCAGGCACACCAGCGAGCTCGGGCGGCCGCGTTGCGCCCGACCTAGCCCTACGCGCCAACGGGGAGGAGCGGCAGCGGCGCCGGCTGGGGTGGCCACGAGGGAGGCCGCCGGCCTTCACGGCCTCGGGCGCGCGGCGCCTAGGGAGGAGATGGGGCGCTGAGGGGGGATGCGCGGCAACGGGGAGGGCTCACCGGAGAGCCTAGGGGCGCGGGGGAGCCCTGGTTGCTCGATCTCGAGCGGTTCCCGGGCGGAAGAGTTTCGGCCATGGCTGGCCATGGAGGAGGGCAGAGATCCCGGAAGGAGGAGAGGTGCTCAGGAGGAGCCCAAGAGAGAGGGGAAGAGATGCTAGGGCAGGAGAAGCTCGGGGAGAGACGGAATAAGAGGGGCAAGGGGCAGAGAGAGCTAGGGAGCTCTTTGGAGGTCTCTGTGCACGGATGCCACGCACCACAAAAGGAGTTTGGACGCTAGCTGGTTGATGGAGATGCTTGGGACGGTCAAAATAAGATGCTGAGACATACTTAGACAAGCTGGTTTGGCAAGAAATGGCCTGGAGGAAAGCAAGAAGGTGCAGAGCAACCATATTGCAGTCCAGGTTGGTGGTCACCACGGGCACCAGTGCTAACAAGGCCCTAATGACCAGTCAAAGTTGTCTGGGATGTGGGCCATGCTATCTGGAAGGTGAGTAAGGAGTTTGATCTCTAGCGGAGTTGATTTGAATGGCTGTTGACTGAGATTTAGTTTGCAGCAGCAAACTTAGGGCTAATGGTGAGGGCACTCACAAGAGAGATAATGGGGAAAAGACATGTCTGAAGAAAGGAAGTGTAGCTAGCACTTGTTGTACAAAGCTACTTTTCAGCCAGAAATCAATATGAGGATGTGCTGCACATTTTCTCCACATGACCATGCCATCTCTTGGCTTGAAACAATGCCTTGGGGTGCTAGGAACCCTCTGGCAAGAGGTGGGGGCTTTGGCTTAAGAAGAAGTGAGGCAAGAGGGGTAAAAATGGTGATTCCAAGGGTAAAATGAGGAATAGTTACATGGAGACTCTCTCCAATAATTGAGTAGTGCCTATGGAGAGGTTACTGGAGGTAAAATGTAACTATGTGAAGTTGTGGTGGAAAGTTGAGCTCAAGGGTTAAAGTGGAAGGGGCCAAAGTAGCCAATAAAGTGAATGCACACAAGGTGTTTGATGAGTGGCAGAGCAACCAGATGGACCTCAATGGGTATGAAACTTAACAGGATCACATAATAGATGAAAATAAGTTTGAACACCAAATTTGGGATTTGATGGAGAAGGTTTCTGATGTAGACTTGGAAAACCCATGAAATGGGCAGATATAGCTTTCTGGTTACAAAACTATGCAAATCAATTCCCACAAATCCAATAATTTGTGTGGGGGCATTATTTGAGCATTAAAGCATGCCCAAAGAGTTTTGGGTCAATTGGATAAACTTTATAATGTAAAGTTTCCCAAAGTCAGAAATCAACAAAGAGGGTTTTGAGAGCTTGGGACAAGTTCTTCTATTCTCCTAGATGCACCACCTGGTGTGGATGCATTATTGGAGTATTAGAAGACGTACACCAAATTTGAGCACAATTGGAGACATTTGACAATGAAGAGTTGCTCAAATTTGAATCTGAACAGATAGGGTTTTAGAATAATTAGGGGAGTCAATTCAACTTGGATTGAGATGAAACTTGGCAAGATCATCCAACATATCATTCATGACATGCTGGAATTTTACTGGAATTTATTGAGAATACTTCTTATAGAAATATTTCAAAAGCTTAAAATAGGCAGGAGGGGTTTTGGAGGATTTTGCCCAATATTTTGAACAAGACCATGTGTTGGAACTCATATATATGGAGTAAATATATTCACTCAGTTTCCCTAAATTTTCTCAAATATTTTTAAAGTAATAAAAATAACTTTCCTTCATAAGAGACCATTTATGGCCTCATAGAAAGGCATTTAAATAAAATAATAAAATAACTTTTAAAACAATAATATTGTGGTTTTTGGAAGACATTTTGATAATAGGTTTAAAATAAAATAATTAGTGCAAAATAAATTCCCTAATTGGAGGACTTGTAGTACAAACCTCATCTGAGGGGTTTGAAAGTTTAATTCAAAGAAATGCTTTTTGGTGAAAATAATATTTGGTAAAAATAGATACTGGTCCTAAACACATGGCATGATCATTAGGCAGGAGAACAGGGGCTAAGGAGGTGAGTTGGAGAATAGCAAGAATTATTGGGGAGCAACAACATGCATACAATCAAGTAGGCAACCAATAGTCACTTCAAGTATCACAAGAATTCACAAAAAAAATTCATTGGTCCTAATTTTTCGAAATAAGTCAATTATTCAGGAAAGCTAAACACGGGGTGTTATAGAACTTACCCCCTTAAGAAAATCTCGTCCCCAAGATTTCTGGGCTAGGGGTTGGAGAGATACAAAATCTTGAGTCAGAGGTAGTCTTCATGTCCCCATGTTGTTGTTGAGGTCTTGAGGTGCTTGATGATACGAGTTCAAATGTTCCGCACGACCTTGCCTGATCGTGAGGGGGTCTGGCAATAAGTTATGCTTGACCGTGGTCAAGGGCTTGGTGAGCTAAGTCCGTGCAAGGTTCTGGCTTGCAAGTGCATTCCAATGTCAGAATCCGTGGCAAGATTGTGTGTCTGGGTTCTGGTCCTGGGGCTTCGCATGCCGGTAAGTTACATCTAGATGTCTCGCGTTAGAACATAAGGGTTAAGGCCTTCATGTAGCTCCCTACCGATGGGGAAGTCCTAGACTCCCTTAAGACTTGCAAGCTACGGTCGCGGGTGATCTTCATCCTTGAGCGCGTTGCATTGTCTTAGAAGGCTTCTCGCGGAAGGGTCTGGGTTGGGTCTCACCCATGAGTCTAAGCTCGGAGACTCAGAGTCCATAATAGGTCCTATCATCTCAGAGGGTTTGCGAGGGGGTTCCAGATGAGCTGGCTACCCAATAGTATAAACTAGTCACCCATTCCCAAGGTCTACGGCTTGGCGAGCGGGTGAATCACCTTTGGTAGGTCTTCACCATGACCCAACTAGTACTCTCGTCCTTGATTTGGACCAAGGAGAGGTCGTCTGATTCTTTCGCTTATCCAAAGGCTTCATCTTCTTGAATCGTCGAGGCTTCTTGACGTCGTTGATGTAGTGGGTGCACGATCGGTGGTTGACTTTTATTGCTTCATCGTCATTGTGGTGGCTTCCACACCATGGCGGTTCTTCGTCTTGATTTGAGTAGGATAGACTTTCGTTGTCTTGGGGTTGCTTCAAGAAGCCCACCTTCTTGATATAACACTGTAGCCACGAGAGGAATAACAACCGGCGTTCCTGGGGCTCGTCCAAACAGGACTAAGGTGTTCTTCCTCTTACTGGGTGAATTGGTATGTCATTAGTGAGGATGACAACATCCTTTCCCCAAACATGACATAAGGACAGTGCTCATGAGTCAGGTGAGGAGAACGGGGACTTGCTATGGGTGGTTGATACGTCTCCAACGTATCTATATTTTTTGATGGTTTCATGCTATTACCTTGTGAAACTTTGGATGTTTTGCATGCCTTTTATATATTTTTTCGGACTAACTTATTAACTCAGTGCCAAGTGCCAGTTCCTGTTGTTTCCATGTTTTTTACCCCTTTCAGAGGAGGATTTTGAACGGAGTCCAAACGGAATGAAATGCCAAAAAGATTTTTCCAGAACAAAAAAATATAGGGGAGCTGGAGAATCAGGGCAGGGGGCCACCAGGGACCCCACAAGCCCTCATGGGGCGACCAGGGGGGCCGCGGCCCCCTGGCTTGTGGGCTCCCTGAGGCTCCTTTGCCCTAGGTTTTGCGCCTATATATTCCCTAAAATTTCATAAAAAATAAGGAGATCATCGAAAGTACTTTTCCGCCGCCGCAAGCTTTTGTCTCCGCAAGATCCCATTTGTGGCACGTTCTGGTGCCCTGCTGGAGGGGGATTCGGATACGGAGGGATTCTTCATCAACACCATGACCTCTCCGATGATGCGTGAGTAGTTCACCATAGACCTACGGGTCCATAGCTAGTAACTAGATGGCTTCTTCTCTCTCTTGGATCTTCAATACAAAGTTCTCCATGATCTTCATGGAGATCTATCCGATGTAATCTTCTTTTGCGGTGTGTTTGTCGAGATCCGATGAATTGTGTATTTATGATCAGATTATCTATGAATATTATTTTAATTTCTTCTGATCTCTCTTATGCATGATTTCATATCCTTATAATTCTCTTCGAGCTGTGGGTTTTGTTTGGCCAACTAGATCTATGATTCTTGCAATGGGACAAGTGCTTGGTTTTGGGTTCATACCGTGCGGTGACCTCACCTAGTGACAGAAGGGGTAGCGAGGCACGCATCGTGTTGTTGCCATCAAGGGTAAAATGATGGGGTTTTCATCATTGGTTTGCGTTTATCCCTCTACATCATGTCATCTTGCTTAAGGCGTTATTCTGTTCGTCATGAACTCAATACACTAGATGCATGCTGGACAGCGGTCGATGTGTGGAGTAATAGTACTAGATGCAGAAAGTATCGGTCTACTTGTCTCGGACGTGATGCCTATATGTATGATCATTGCCTTAGATATCGTCATGACTTTGTGCGGTTCTATCAATTGCTCGACAGTAATTTGTTCACCCACTGTGATATTTGCTATTTTGAGAGAAGCCTCTAGTGAACACTATGGCCCCCGGGTCTACTCCACACCATATTTTCAGCCTTACACTTTTTACTTCGTTGCACTTTCCTCCTTCAGATCTCACTTTGCAATCAATCTTGAAGGGATTGACAACCCCTTTAAAGCGTTGGGTGCAAGCTCTATTTTGTTTGCGCAGGTACTCTGGACTTGACGAGATTCTCCTTCTGGATTGATACATTGGTTCTCAAACTGAGGGAAATACTTACTGCTCCTGTGCTGCATCACCCTTTCCTCTTCAAGGGAAAAACCAACGCAAGCTCAAGAGACGACAGAAGGATCTCTGGCACCACTGCCGGGGAAGGACTTTTGTTGCCATAGCAGTGGTCGCTGGTCGAGGGGTTCGTAGTCCAACATGACCTAGTCCTACAAGCCCATGTTGATCATAGACACGATGGGGGCGGCTGGGCGAAGTATTGGCCATATTCCAACGACTTAGAGTCACTTTTCTATGGTCGTAATCCGACCACCTTATGGCTGGGTGAAGCTTTAGGGTCACAAGGAACTTAGGATGTGGGTGAACAGTTATCGTCTTATCTCTGAGCACATTCTTAGATGCCCATAGTCTAACCTCTAAATCGGGACAAAATCACCCTATTACATCAGGGATACCATCTCACATGGGTCAACTCCATACTACTCATGCTAGTCAACTCCAGGGTTGAGGGATGTACTAACCCAAACACTACAAGTATCATACATTGCACATGTGTTTCAATGCAAGAACCTTGGGGAGGCATACAAGCTCCTAAGCATGAATTTAAGACACAACAAATCCAAATGTCCAACTAAGTCACCCAATGGAAAGTGTACTACATTACTATATTAAGGAAACACACAGTATACCAATCCAATATCTTGTTTCCTTTCTAGAAATCCGATCATTCATTACTGGACCCATCACTCCTACAAATCCAATATTGATGGGGTTCTACATAAGCTCTTAGATTCCTCATAACTCATATATATTGCATGGTTTATGTCACAGTATATCCACCAATTTCTAATATCCCGACCATCTAATCTCCAAGGCCAGTTCACATAGGTTCGTAAATCAATTCGACCACTCCAGTATTCACACTCATTATTCACCAAGGAACATGGTATCATGATTAAGATCATCGGGCTAAATCCAATTTTACTCCGAACCATGTGGCCTCGCATACCACTAATAATCTATTGGGACTACCTACTTAAATCCAAAGATCATGTCCAATAAGGAATCTTACTTGACACTCCAAGTCATCTAGGTAAAAGTAACAAATCATGCCAACTACGTTCTAAAGTCATGTATACCACCAATAATTTATTGTTCGCGATCATAATCGTCCTACTAACTCCAACCTTACTCCAGGAATATGTAGGTTATGCTACTATATCAAGTTGTTCCACCGAATTCACCTACTTTATAAGGGTCTTGCGATCCACCAAGATAATCTAGCTGTATCTTCAAGTCAACCATCATCATCACAACCGTCTTTAGTCTAATACTCTTGTATCGGAGAATGGTCTTTCATATGGCATCAGGGTTATAGTGCTAGCTTGAGAATGAGGGATACTCGTTCACCGCGATCACTTGTTCCATAAGGAACCCGGTGCTAAGCGGGGTCTTAATCGGGGCTCGACGGGTGTTCTGGCAAGTCCATGTACTAGACACGTGACCAGAAAATTGAGCCGAGAAAGGCTTGCGGGTCAGTTTGGTCTAGAATGGTTTACCGATCTAGAGGGAAGAGCACAACTCCTACGGGTTGCATGTGGTTAAGCATAGTACAGTCAGTGTCTTCTTTGTCAATTGTCCGTCGAAGTGGATTTCTGATGCGTCATGTCTTGTTAGTCTTCAGTTGTCGAGAGGTGTGAGAGAGAGAGGTAGAGGGAGAGTACCACAAAGGGGAGTGCCTAAGGGGTGTTACAATGCGAGTGCAATCAAACAAGTGTTGGAAAGTCAACTCAAACAAGTGCCAAATATCATTTCAAACACTAAAATAAGACAGGTGATATAACCGCATGCTTGTTGCTTAGGAAAAAGTGCAACTTATATCAAAGCACAAACAACACATAACATGGTCCATCCGAACCATTCCACGGACTCGACTTCACATAGGTGATTTACGACTCATCCTACCCAAGGGTTCTCAGACTCGACAGTCGTACTCGCTTCTTGCTCCGGGGAGGTGTCCGCTAAGTCTTCTGGACCTTCTCATGGTTGCCGCGTCTCTTGTTGTTGTTCGCCGAACATCTCGGGTTGAGTTGAAAGAATAATTGATAACTTTTCGTCTGGGGAGTTGCTGACAAAGGTAGTTCTTCATTGCTATCATTGACCGGGTGTTCTGTTGTCTTCAAAATCTTGTCATTGTCTCCTTGTCTTCTAAGGCTTCGAGAGTCTCAAGTGGACATCTTCATGCATTGATATTTGCAATACATGATAGAGTTCTGATCTGTCAATCATACTAATTGCGATATCGAAACCTAGAGAGGGGGATGAAGAGAACCGTTTTCCTGCTCAATAAGGTGAGGCGGACCAGTTGGCGAGGTTCTCATCCACCGGTGGTGGTCGACACAATCCTTATTATTAACAGGGTCACTCTATTAGTGATGCAGATCATGGCTTGCATATATTACATCCCGATTATCATAGGTGTAAGTGGCATCACTCTGGAACAGTGTCGGGTGTTGCCATCTTCTAAGCCTCGAGGTCCTTGGTCCTCTTGGAGGTTCTTCTGTTAGCGTCGTCTGGTAGTAGAGTTGTCTTTTGTCCTTCAGCACAGGAGTGATTTCTTGAAACGATTGCTTCCTTCCAACTTGCCCACGAGGATTTCAAGTTATCCCATGGTCAGAGGGGATAAGGGTGCTAGCGACTATTTTCAAGTTTTGAAAAAGTAGGCGAGGAGTGTCAGAGAATAGGGGTGGAAGGCTAAAGTATAACCTTCATTTCCTTTGAAGATTTAGGAGAGGCGAGAAAATATATAGGTTTTGCAAGTAGTTTTGAAAGGTCTGGAAAGCAGTTATATCCTAACTAACGTCCGTGCTAACTAAGGCTTCCTACAGTCAGGATGGATCTGATACCAGCTCTGTGGGGACCACGACTTATGAGTCGAGATCGCCGAATGATCGTGCTCAGTGATCCCAGAGATCAATGCTCACCGAACACACAGAAACTAAATAATAAGAGTCTTACATCCATACCTACCAATTGATACAATAAATGACGTTTGCGGTCGAGTCTTACATATATAGGGCCTTAAATTCCAACACACCAAACTGGACCGATAGCGGAATTATTGGTTGAAAGCGCGAACCCATGCCATCAGCCTTAACCTACACACATTCTGACTGGGAAGCGTCCAAGCTCACAAGAACATCACCGAGTTACTCTTCTCCATATCCTGTTCTTTTATACCTTGTCAATGAAATAACCAGTGGCAAGCCAATGAGTACTTTTGATTATACTCGCAAACAGCCCATGACATGAACAATGAAGGTGAAGTATAACAATAACATGCATCTTTGGTGGAATTCATCTTGGTGGAATGATCATGAATATGCATCAAGTTAAAGAATTAGTTTTGAAGAACAGGTTACAGATATCAATATATCTGTCGAGGGTTGAACCTTCCGGGTTCACCCTATATGCCAAATCACCAAACTTGGTCATATCATTACTTTCATAATAATACATTTTTATCACCACTCACACACGCTTGGTTTATGCGGAAACGACTGGACGTACTTTAAGCAGGATTACCCAACTGTCTTTGACCGTGGACACGGCTATTCAAATAGTTTTACAGTCTGCACACGTAGTACGCTGGACCCACGAGATTCGAGAAACTTCCGTGTCATCCACGACTCGCGGTATATAAGATAACCGAGGTAAGTACCCGATCAATGCCTTTCCCCTGACGATACTAGACAAAGAGGTCCACTCTATTGGTACCCATCCCACATGTTGTACGTCTTACGAGCACCGATTCTGGACAGTATCAGCCATGCGGGGACCAAGGGTGTGCCTGGAACTCATAAAAATGGCATAGTCGTCCTACCTGGCACGACCCCATCACGAGAGTGACACACATCACTCCCGCCACTAGTAATTTGGCTCTTTGCTAGATCCGACCAGAGTAATCAACATAGCCCGCTCCCATAACGTGTAACGTGGTCATACTGGTAAGGTTGGGACGGTCGACACATCATAAATCTAATCCCATTTCCGAAACCATACTCACTCAAAAATACCGGGTGCACCACTTCATCAAAAGTGGCCACCTAACTCAACATCACCCTTGGGCATTAGTGGCACCCGACGTTTTTTTTATAAACTCTTGGATTTATACCAACAACATGCTCATGCTATTTACTCTAGCATTACTTGTCAACATGATAGTAGCATGATCCTCAAAAGGGTAGGATCAAGCTCAATGCATGTGCTCCGGAGGAGCCATTGCTAACATCATATGAAATGAATTACCGACAATTATGATCATATGCAATAGAAATACTTGCTATTTTATCATGCAATATAACATATGCTCAGTCATGGTCAAAGGGCTGCTTGCCTTTGAGGTCTTCCGCTCCAACTCCGAGTACTCTGTCTATCCATCAACTCAAGCTTGCCATAGAAGGTTTGGATCATCAGGGATTTCTGAACGGAGGAAAGGAGGAGTAGGGGATTATTTATGAAGCCCATAGAAACTATTATGATAATAATGAGCGTAGGCACTCATTTGAAAGGGAACAACTTTAGAAATATTTAGGAAGTTGTCTCATTGGATTTGGGGTTGAGATGAATATTCTAGGAATTTTCTAATATGGAAT
Organism: Hordeum vulgare subsp. vulgare; assembly: GCF_904849725.1. NCBI lineage: Eukaryota > Viridiplantae > Streptophyta > Magnoliopsida > Poales > Poaceae > Hordeum > Hordeum vulgare. The sequence continues at coordinate 336,603,250 of NC_058520.1, read as the reverse complement.
AAATAGCAATAGGAAGCTATTTATTTATTGCAACAGAAGTAAGTCACACAAAAATGTTAACCAAGGCTTCAAAAATAGGGCATGATATTAGATGCCTCTAGAAATTGGAATCACTCCATTTGGAGTTGATTTGAACCCTATAAGATTTTTGAAAGGGGAGCTAGAAGCATCCCAAATCTGTATTTAAATATAATTACAGTACTAAACTTGTTTGAAAAAATGTGCAAAGCACATACCTGGATAGGTCTTGATTTTAGGGACCTGCAGAAATTTGAATCAAGCAAATTGGAGTTTACGATTGATTTTCGAAGTTTACTCATAATAATAAAAAGAAAGAGGGCCTCCACAGGGTTATAACGCGCTCGGCACGCTAAACAGACAATGGGCCGGCCCAGCTACCTTAGCCTCGAGGTGGCCGGTGACGTCGAGGGCGTATTCTTTGAAATACATTTTCCACACAGGGAGGCAACATTTGGCCAGGCGCGGCCACTTATCCCGGGGCCCAACCATCGTGAGACTCATGTGAGGGTCCCGCCTGTCAGTTCCATCTCCCACCTCCCGCTCATGCACGCGAGAGGCAGGAGTTCGAGGGCGCGCCGTCTCTCATTCCTCTGGCCACCCCCGGTGAAGCCCAGCACACCAGCGACCTCGGGTGGCTGTGCGAGCGGGGAGGGGCGGCAGCGGCGCCGGCTGGGGTGGCCACGAGGGAGGCCGCCGGGCTTCACGGCCTCTGGTGCGTGGCACCTAGGGAGGGGATGGGGCGCTGAGGGGGGATGCGGGGCAACGGGGAGAGCTCACCAGAGATCCCAGGGGCGCGGGGGAGGCCTGGTTGCTCGATCTGAAGCTGCTCCCGGGCGGAAGAGTTTCGACCATGCCCGGCCATGGAGGAGGGGAGAGAGCCCGGAAGGAGGAGAGGCACTGAGGAATAGCCCAAGGGAGAGGGGAATAGATGCCAGGGTAGCAGAGGCTCGGGGAGAGATGGAATAAGAGGGGGAAGGGGAAGAGAGAGCTCGGGAACTCTCTGGAGCTCTCTGTACATGGATGCCACGGACCACAGAAGGAGTTTGGAGGCTAGCTGGTGGATGGAGATGCTTGGGACGGTCAAAATAAGAAGCTGAGACATACTTAGACCAGCTGGTTCGGCAAGAAATGGCCTAGAGGAAAGCAAGAAGGTGCAAAGCACCCATATTGCAGTCCAGGTTGGTGGTCACCATGGGCACCAGTGCCAAGAGGGCCCTAATGACCAGTCAAAGTTCTCTGGACAGTGGGGCATGCTATGTGGAAGGTGAGTGAGGAGTTTGGTCTCTAGCGGAGTTGATTTGAATGGTTGTTGACTGAGATTAAGTTGGTAGCAGCAAACTTAGGGCTAATGGTGAGGGCACTTACAAGAGAGATAATGGGGAAAAGACATGTTTAGAAGCCTTAGCCATGGAAGGACCACATTTCTGCAAAGTTTCAGCTCAAGCAAGCAAGTGTAGCTAGCACTTGCTGTACAAAGCTACTTTTCAGCCAGAAATCAATATGAGGATGTGCTGCTCATTATCTCCACATGAGCATGCCATCTCTTGGCTTGAAACAATGCCTTGGGGTGCTAGGAACCCTCTGGCAAGAGGTGGGGGCTTTGGCTTAAGCAGAAGTGAGGCAAGAGGGGTAAGAATGGTGATTCCAAGGGTAAAATGAGGAATAGTTACATGGAGAGACTCTCCAATAATTGACTAGTGGCTATGGAAAGGTTACTGGAGGTAAAATGTAACTATGTCAAGCTGTGGTAAAAAGTTCAGTTGAAGGGTTAAAGTGGAAGGGGCCAAAGTAGCCAATAAAGAGAATACACACAAGGTGTTTGATGAGTGGCAGTGCAACCAGATGGACTTCAATGGGTATGAAACTTAACTGGATCAAATAATAGATGAAAGTAAGCTTGGACACCAAATTTGGGATTTGATGGAGAAGGTTTCCAATGTAGACTTCGAAAACCCATGAAATGGGCAGAAATAGCTTTCTTCTTACAAAACTATTCAAATGAATTCCCACGAATCCAATAATTGGTGTGGGGGCATTATTCGAGCATTAAAGCATGCCCAAAAAGTTTCCCAAAGTCAATTGAATAAACTTCATAATGTAAAGTTTCCCAAAGTCAGAAATCAACAAAGAGGGTTTTGAGGGTTCGGGACAAGTTCTTCTATTCTCCTTGATGCACCACCTGGTGTGGATGCATTATTGGAGTATTAGAACATGTACACCAAATTTGAGCACAGTTGGAGACATTTGACAATGAAGAGTTGCTCAAATTTGAATCTGAATAGATAGGGTTTTAGAATAATTAGGGGAGTCAATTCAACTTGGATTGAGATGAAACTTGGCAAGATCATCCAACATATCATTGATGACATGCTGGAATTTTGCTGGAATTTATTGAGAATATTTCTTATAGAAATATTTCAAAAGCTTGAAATAGGCAGGAGGGGTTTTGGAGGGGTTTGCCCAATATTTTGAACATGACCATGTGTTGGAACTCATTTATATGGAATAAATATATTCACTGAGTTTCCCTAAATTTTCTCAAATATTTTCAAAGTAATAAAAATAACTTTCCTTCATAAGAGACCATTTCTGGCCTCACAGAAAGGCATTTAAATAAAATAATAAAATAACTTTTAAAATAATAATATTGTGGCTTCTCGAAGACATTTTGATAATAGGTTTTCAATAAAATAATTGGTGCAAAATAAATTCCCTAATTGGAGGACTTGTAGTACAAACCTCATCTAAGGGGTTTGAAAGTTTAATTCAAAGGAATGCTTTTTGGTGAAAATAATATTTGGTAAAAATAGATACTGGTCCTAAACACATGGCATGATCATTAGGGAGGAGAACATGGGCTAAGGAGGTGAGTTGGAGAATAGCAAGAATTATTGGGGAGCAACCACATGCATACAATCAAGCAGGCAACCAATAGTCACTTCAAGCATCACAAGCATTCACCAAAAACAAATTAGTCCTAATTTTTTGAAATAAGTCAATTAGTCAGGAAAGCTAAACACAGGGTGTTACAAAACCATTTTTGGATTTATTTAATTCCAAAAAATTTCAAAACTTCAAAAATTCATAGAAATTCAACCATAGCTCCAAATGAAATATATTATATATGAAATATTATCAAAAAATGTAAGGAATCTGATGGTACCATTTTCGTGCATAACAACTTAAACTTGCTAGATAGGAAAATTTCAATAAAGTCTTATAAATGTTTATAAATGGGTTTGTGATTGATCTATATTGATCAAATAACTTCCATTTAACTTGTGACCACTTGCATTAGATAAAACTAGCATCATGTTAACATGCCATGCTCATGCATCATTGTGAAGAATTTGCCGTGCCTAAATTGTACCTTGTTTGATCTTGTTGATAGACTTGTGAGATGTAGTTATCACCGACATCGAAGAACAACTGAGTTCTTGTCATCAACAGGCAAGCAAACCCCTTTGAGCATTCCGATAAAATACCACTCTCTTGCTCTTGTTATCATTTCAAACCATTAGGACAAGATGATTCAACTGCTACTTGTGTTACGGTAGATGAACTAATTCCTTTGCAACCTGTCATTGTCATAGTAAATAGCTAAACCAAGCAATCTAGCATACCTAGTAGATGGTTGAGCCATGTTGTGCCATTATCCTGTTATGCTTGCTATACTTAGAGTTGAGCTGGTGTGGTGATCTAGATGATGAATTGGAATGATCATGTCCTGCTAATGAGAGTTAAGTATGTGAAACTGTTTTGGTAAAGGTAGCGATGAGAGGCCATGTAGGAGTACATGGTAGGTTGTCTCATTGATGCCGCACTTAGGACCTGAGATCTTGTGTTGGTGTTCCAAGACTAGCTACTACCGCACATTGGGTTCCGGTAACTCGACCCCTCTCGGCCTATTAACTACTCTGTTCTCCGTCCTGGAGTCGTAGTAGTTCAAAACGTTCATGGGTTGTGGCATGACCTGCTAAGTGGATGAACGGCCCAATCGTGACTGGCTTGGGGCCGTTCTCAGATCGTTTGAGGCCATGTTGCAAACCTCGGCCGAACTTCCATTATGGGTTCCAACTCAGATAGGCGACTATCTTGGATGTGAGTCATGGTAGATTAACGTTTGTGTCCGAATCCCTCGCTGGGCTTCCACTTGAAGGTTGTTGAGGTGCTTGTTTTATGTGCACATGGCGATAAGTGGCGGGAGCATGTGTGATGAAGTACACCCCTGCAGGGTAATTATCTATTCGAATAGATGCGTCCTCGGATATGGACTACTTGGATACTTGCATGGTTCATATATAACTTTAACGGATACTTTAAAATGGTCCAGATAAGTGTGAGTGATATGGATGGCCTTCTCGTAGGATGACGACAGAGGATCCATGGTCATGTATTGATGTGGTGGATATGTGGACTCGTGTGCGCTCTCTCGTAGGGAGACGAGAGAGGTACGAAATGTTGTTGTAGTTTAGGTTAGCCAAAGGTCAAAGCTGGCATCTCTGCAGTAAACCACAGAATCCCGTTCATCGATACATGATGCATATGTAGTTAGTTCTGATGTAAGTCTTGTTGAGTACCTTCATACTCACTGTTGCTTATTTACATTTTTGCAGATATAGACCTTGTTCTCTCTACGTCTTCCTGTTGACGTTAACATCGATGGAATAGCTTGGGAACCCAAATAGGGTTCTGGCTCCTATGGTAGGGTCGTTGTAGCTTTTCAGGCTCTTCTAGCTACTTTTAATAGATGTCTGTAGCCATACATGTAACTTCTTCTTGATGTTTGCATGCTCTGAATGTTGGGTCATGTGACCCCCTTATATTTATAACATTATACTATGTTGGGTCTTTGGAGTCTATTAAATAAATGATGTGTTGTAGAGTTATGTTGTGATGCCATCTTGTATCTACACACATTGTGCATATTGTGTGTATGTTTGAAATGCATTGATATGTGTGGGATTCGACACCTAGTTGTGTGCCTTTAGTAGTACTATTTACTGGGAAATGCCTCTCTATGCTTCCACCGAGCCTTGGTAGCTTGCTACTTCTCCGGACACATTGATTGACGGGCATGTATCATTATTTTCTGTTGTGTCTGTCCCCTCAGGGAAATGTCACGCGGTGTAATGGAGTCCATGTAGCTTGCTACGACTCGTCTCCACACGCTGTTAACCGACACCTGCTTTGTTGGGTTGTGTATCACTACAGGAATCGGCTTCTTTGCCATCTGCCATCACAGGCGGCAAAGAGTAAATCCTGGACGGCAAAGAGAATACCATAGACGGCAAAGAATCTCACGGCCGGCAAAATTTCTGCATCAGCCTACGACTGCATCGTACCTTCTTTGCCGTTTGTCTACCCAAAGTGGACGGCAAAGAGCTTTGCCGTCAGCTTTTCATAGGAGCAGTCGGCAAAGTGCTCGAGACGGCAGCCGACAGGCGTTGCCTCCGTTAGGGGTTAACGGAGGCTTTGCCGTCTGCCTCCCCCCTCTTCTTTACCGTCTGCCTCCCCCCTCTGCTTTGCCGTCTGCCTCCTCCTCCTCCCCCTTCACTCTTTACCGTTTGCCTCCTCCTCCTCCCCCTTCACTCTTTACCGTCTGCCTCCTCCTCCTCCCCCCCTCCTCTGTGCCCTCTTCTTTGCCGTCTTCCCGCCCTGGAATTAGACGGCAAAGAGCCTATATAGACACCCCAGGATGCACAGCTGGGTGCCATGTGGCACCTTTGCCGTCTGCCAGCGGATGGCAAAGACCTGTGCCATCAGCTGGCAGACGACAAAGAGCCCATATAGGACCTGTTTTTTTTTGTTTTATATTATTTCACAGCACATATATATATATATATATATATATATATATATATATATATATTTGACAGCACATTTATATAATTCACCACACATATATCATATATAGTTCACCATACATATACTTGCCAACACATATATATAATTCACCACACATATATGATATACATATAAATCAATGTACATCCTCATATATCGAAAGAACCAACATACAAAGTATTGCACTGTTTATCCATATATACATACACATATAGTTTGACATTGTTCATCAACTCAAATGAAAACTAGATGATATACATATAAAGTTCATCCATCGACATTGTTCAACTCCATGAATGCCAGCTTCCATGCATGTAGTATATCCAATCTGCAAAAATGTGAATAAGAAAGTCAGAAGAAGAGCAAACTATGATGTTTTTGAGCTAATTATGTCATTTTAGCGGAAAACAAGCTAAGAATATAATATTCATGAGCTAACCAAGGTTCTTATGCCATGTTTAGCTTATTATGGCATTTTGGAGCTAAATGGGTTAATTATGTCATTGTTGTGGAAATTAAAGAAAGGATAATATGAAAGAGCAGAAGAAAGAGGAGGAGGAGGAGAAGAAGAAGAAATCAAGAAGAAGGACGATAAGGAGGAGAAGGAGGAGGAGGAGAAGGACTAGAAGGTCCTTGGCCTTCTCCTCCTCCTCCTCCTTCTCCTTCTTCTCTTCTTCTTCTTCTTCTTTCTTTTCATTTTTCCTATTTCTTCTCCTCTTCTCCTCTTGTTGGAGCAAAATTACCTAATTATGTCTTTTTGGAGCTATGTGGGCTAATTATACCATTTTAGAGGAAAACAACCTAAGAATATAATATTCATGAGCTAAGCAAGGTTCTTATGCCATTTTGAGCTTATTATGGCATTTTGGAGGTAAATGGTCTAATTATGTCATTGTTGGGGAAATTAAAGCAAGGATAATATGAAAGAGGAGAGGAAAGTGGAGGAGGAAGATAAGAAGAAGAAATCAAGAAGGAGGAGGAGGAGGAGGAGAAGGACTAGAAGGTCCTTGGCCTTCTCCTCCTTCTCCTCCTCCTCCTCCTCCTCCTCCTTCTCCTCCTCCTCCTTCTCTTCTTCTTCCTCTTCTTCTTCTTTCTTTTCATTTTTCCTATTTCTTCTCATCTTCTCCTCTTGTTGGAGCAAATTTACCTAATTATGTCTTTTTTGAGCTAAATGGGCTAATTATCCCATTTTAGAGGAAAACAAGCTAAGTATATAATATTCATGAGCTAACAAAGGTTCTTATGCCATTTTGAGGTTATTATGGCATTTTGGAGCTAAATGGGTGTCATTGTTGGGGAAATTAAAGCAAGTATAATATGAAAGAGGAGAAGAAAGAGGAGGAGCATAAGAAGAAGAAATCAAGAAGAAGGAGGAGAAGGACTAGAAGGTCCTTGGCCTTCTCCTCCTCCTCGTCCTCCTTCTCCTTCTCTTCTTCTTCTTCTTCTTCTTCTTCTTCTTCTTCTTTCTTTTCATTTTTCCTATTTCTTCTCCTCTTCTCCTCTTGTTGGAGCTGAATTACCTAATTATGTCTTTTTGGAGCTATATGGGCTAATTATACCATTTTAGAGGAAATCAAGCTAACAATATAATATTCATGAGCTAACCAAGGTTCTTATGCCATTTTGAGCTTATTACGGCATTTTGGAGCTAAATGGGCTAATTATGTCATTGTTGGGGAAATTAAAGCAAGGATAATATTAAAGAGGAGAAGAAAGAGGAGGAGGAGGAGGAGAAGAAGAAGAAATCAAGAAGGAGGAGGAGAAAGAGGAGAAGGACTAGAAGGTCATTGGCCTTCTCCTCCTCCTCCTCCTTCTCCTTCTCCTTCTTCTCTTCTTCTTCTTCTTCTTCTTCTTCTTCTTTCTTTTCATTTTTCCTATTTCTGCTCCTCTTCTCCTATTGTTGGAGATAAATTACCTAATTATGTCTTTTTGGAGCTATATGGGCTAATTATACCGTTTTATAGGAAATCAAGCCAAGAATATAATATTCATGAGCTAACCAAGGTTCTTATGCCATTTTGAGCTGATTATGGCATTTTGAAGCTAAATGGGCTAATTATGTCATTGTTGGGGAAATTAAGGCAAGGAGAATATGAAATAGGAGAAGAAAGAGGAGGAGGAGAAGAAGAAGAAGAAATAAAGAAGAAGGAGGAGAAGGAGGAGGAGGAGAAGGACTAGAAGGTCCTTGGCCTTCTCCTCCTTCTCCTCCTCCTCCTCCTTCTCCTTCGTCTCTTCTTCTTCTTCTTGTTTCTTTTGATTTCTCCTATTTCTTCTCCTCTTCTCCTCTTCTTGGAGCTAAATTAGCTAACTATGTCTTTTTGGAGCTAAATGGGCTAATTATCTCATTTTAGAGGAAAACAAGCTAAGTATATAATATTAATGAGCTAACCAAGGTTCTTATGCCATTTTGAGCTTATTATGGCATTTTGGAGCTGAATGGGCTAATTATGTCTTTTTGGAGCTAAATGGGCTAACTATGTCATTGTTGGGGAAATTAAGGCAAGGAGAATATGAAAGAGGAGAAGAGAAACTTACCGTAGTGGTCATCAAGGAGGAGAAACACGTGGAGAAGGGTCGTGCGATGCCGCTCGGGAGTTATTCTGCAGAATAGATATTTTGCAATGTCTCAGTTAGCATGATGACACTCAATTATTAATACTAGTTTATAATTAAACTCACCGTGCCAATCGAAAAGAAGACGGGCATCGGCGGAGGGACTTGACCGCTCTTCTCGCACTGACCCTGAAGAGTGGTTCGTATTAGTTAGTCATCAAACAGATATTACACACATGATTTGGCTAATGTGAAAAAAAACTTACCACAAAAAACTCGTACAGGGCCCGTTGACCCGCCTCATTCCGGGACCTCTCCTCCTCAATCAATCGTGCTATGGTCTGGTCCCTCTCATCAAGAGCAGCCTCACTTGCCAATCTCTCTTTCTCAGGAGCAGCGTGGCTTGCCAATCTCTCTTTCTCAAGAGTAGCCTGGTTTGCCAATCTCTGTTTTTGAAGATCAGCCTGAAACACCATTCCTCGTTACCACAATAATGATCTATGGTGACACACATAATCAAATGGATGAAAGTGTTCTTAGTCCGTACAACTAACCTCGATGGCAAGATCGACTCGCCGTGGATGACGCATTATCTGAGGACAGCTGCTCGAATGGCGCGCCTTGATCTCCGGGAGAGTGAGTGGACAACATATTATCCCATCTCCAATGGCTATCGAGCCATGGGGCCTCCCGCCACCAGATATCATCACCAGCTCTAGATCCAAAGGTTCTTGGCTAGGGTTAAAGTCATCCCCTTCTGTAGCCTTCCCTGCGTCCCTGTATGCCACGAGCTTCTGGTGGGATGATATGTTGGTGAAGTTATTGGGATCATCCAGGCCAGACTCAGAGAATCCCTTCGCCTTCTTGTACGAGGCAGTATGGGCCATGCCATAAAGGTCGTACAAGTGTGGCATCTCCGTCTTATTGTGATGCGCCTAAAAGAGAGGAACAAAATATTAGCATCAAGAATGAATTGCATGAGTCATGAAGCAAATCACGTAACCAGTTTCATACGAACTGAAGTAAGTTGGCGCTGCCTTGATGGTGTGGCACACCAACCATTTGGCTATGCCGATCCTTCGCATTCTCATGGACGGCTCGCCAGCTGCCTGTGCACCACTCATCAACCAACGCCTCCCAACAATCCATCTTATCCGCACACCATCTCGGGGGCACCTGTAAGTTATTAGAAAGAATTATCAGCGCTACGCCTATGAATGAAATTAAGAAAACTATGTACAAGGACTTAATAATAGGTAATTACCTTCATGTATTGCTCCTTCTTCAGAAACTTTCCGCGGCAATCCTTCTTCTGCTTCTTAATACCACGCGTGGCGTAGTAATCTCGAATAGCCTGCGGCCGAGCCTCGTGGCGCAAGTTCTGTAGTAACCACCTACACTCAGCCTCGAGAACCCTGGCCGCCTCCTCCTCATATCCATCCTCACACCTATAGAAGGTCTGCAATCAAACGTGAAAACACCAATTAGTACAATAATTAGCTATATTGTTAATTTTAGATTCTATAAAAGGATAATTTACCCAAAAGATCTTGATCACCATCTCGGCCCTCGTGTGGCACAAGACACCATCTATAATCTCCTCCGGCAGGGCCTGCGCAGCCTGGTAGTGCTCCCAGGAAAATCCTAGTGTAGGAACCTGACCCTCACCAGGCAACGTGACAAACCCCGGGAAATTTCTCCGGCAAAGCACACCAAGGACGGAGTTCGGCCTGCGGACTCCAAGAGAGTGTACCCATCCCCTGCAGTATGATAAGGTCAACACATTAGATATTTGAACAAACTTGAAGGCAAAAGCTAAAAAAAGAGTAAATGTACTTATCTATCTCCTTCAGGTTTAATCACCGGCCTCTGCTCGTGGGTAGCCGACGCGACCGGGAGACGTGTACTACCACACTTGTACATGGTGGCCCCGTCCACTTGCACATCGCCCTCACTATCCGTAAGCTCATCCCCGCCATCCCCGCCCCCTAAGTCACCCGGACCCTCGGTCCAATCCGGCAACTCGGTACGATCCGGCCAGGTCTCCCATCCGGGCATCTCCAGGTCGGGTGAAGCCTCCGGAACCGTAGTCTCGTGGGCCGAATGCACCTCGACCCGAGGCTGCTCCTGGACCGGAGTCTCATGGGACGAATGCCCGTCAACACCAGGCTCCTGGAACGGAGTCCCCGTAGCCTCCTCCGCAAACGGGTCGACCATAGTAGTCCTATGCTCGGGTGAATGAGTTGGTGGTGGTGGCGAGGACGGCTCAACAGTCCTCCTGGATCTTCCACGGCCAACACCTCTCCCTGTACCCTTCCCCTTCTTCCCTACCCGACCAGCACCTCTCCTAGTGGGCAATGCCGCCGATGAAGAAGAACCCATGAGTGGTGTCGACAGACTGTCTGCCAAGGCTCTACGGAGAGATAGGGGTGGAAGGGAAGTACCACCCCTCGTGCGGGGCGCCTGGGAAGAACCCGTCGAGCGATCTGGACCAGCGCCCACCATCTTTCCACACCTCGTGACCTGTCATGATAAAGAATAAAAGAAATTAGTAAACATAAAAAAATTGAATAACTGACATGAATAATAATATCTACATGAATAATAAATATTAAAAAATATATAATTTAAGTTGTGAATCTTACAAACTAATAATCATCATCAATAAATGCATCATCATCATCACTATCACGCATGTCTTCATGAATGACGTGCTCGTCGGGTTCAACGGCGTGAAGTTGTGAAAGGCCTTCCTTTAATCGTTGAAGCATTGACAGGTCATCCGCATCAGTAACCTCTACGAGTTCCAGGTCTTCTGGTTCCGGCTCAGTGCTTGAGTCGGATTCATTGTCGTTGTCTAGTTCCATGTTCTTGGGTGAAGCACGGCGGTTCTTGAAACGTTTCTTGGAAAGACGTGTTTCTTGGAAGAATTCTCCATCATATATGTCTGGGTTAATGTGAGGTTCATAATCCTGTTCATTTGGGAGAGGTGGTCTGACATGTGGCGGCACTTCATAAACAACATACCAGCCTTCCAGATTCTTATCCATTTGGCATGCCCACGGTAGATAGAAAACTTGGGTCACCTGTTGAGCCGTAATATAGACATCGGGAACATCTAAATGGGTGTTTGGATTGATTTCGACTAGTCCTATATGCTCATGAGTCCTTCTAGTCTTCTTCGGCTGGAACCAATAACATTTGAAGACTACGACGTTCGGTGGGTTTTCACCATAGAATTGAAGTTCATAAATTGCTTCAACTCTTCCATAATACTCGATAACACCTTCGCCGATAGCAGAGACACCACAGTTTGTAGATTTCCGGTCGGGCATAGATAGCTATTTGCCAAAGGTACGAAAGAGATACCCGTTGATGTTGTATTTCTCAAATGAACGGACCTTATAGTCAAAACCATTAGCGACTTGTCTCAATTCGGCATCCATAGACTGTGAATTAGCCCACAAGTTTAATACGAAATGATTGTTGCATTAGCCGCAAGTTAGACCAAGAAATGAAATGGTCCATTATTGATAATTACCGTTTGTTTGAACCAAGAGATGAAACTGGGATAGCCGCCTCCTGTCTTTGACAGAAGCTCATACTCTTCGACGGAATCATTTTCGATCACCGCTCCATCCGAGAATTTGGCGACGTAATGACTACTTGAAATATCCGTGAATAAGAGCAGTTCAAATGAATTAGAAGTTACGGGAAAATGTGCCGAGAACTCACTCGATGTACGGCCGCACTTCTGTTAGGTTGTTGAAGATATACAACGAAATGTTCCGCCATTCTTCGACATCCAACGTTATTGGCTTCGAAGCACCGGCTGGTGCGAGCTTCCCTTTGAATAGGATGAGGTTGGACCCACCTTTTTTAGGGTCTGCATCATTGTGCCGAGGCTTCGGATTATGCAAATGATGATTTTTGGCTTCGTAGTGTTGTATCACAAAGTTTGCCACCTCCTCAATAATGAATGCCTCAGCCATCGATGCTTCAATTCTACGCTTATTTTTACATTTGGCTCGAAGGGTCTTTTGCATCCTCTCAGTTGCATAGCACCAACGATCTTGCACGGGCCCACCCAATCTTGCCTCGGTCGGTAGATGTAAAATCAAATGCTGCATTGTATTAAAGAAGCCCGGTGGAAAGATCTTCTCTAACTTGCACAACAACTCCGGTGCAAACTCCTCCATGTCTTCTACCACGCCAGGCGACAATTCTTTCGCACAAAGAACACGGAAGAAATAGCTCAGCTCCGCCAGTACTAGCCATTCATCCTCAGGAATAAAGCCACGTAACATCACCGACATTACCCGCTCTAGCCATATGTGCCAATCATGACTCTTGAGACCAAAGATTTTTAATTTTTCAAGACTCGCTCCCCTCTTTAGATTCGCTGCATACCCATCGGGGAACATCAAGTGCATTTTTGACCCACAAGATAATTTCCCTCATAGCTGGCCTTCCAAGATTGAACCAGGTCTTTGGCTTCGACCACTTCTGCTTTCCTTTGTCTTCTCGCATGTTTTGTAACGGTCTATGACATAGTGTCTCTGGATCGACTCTAGCCTTAATATTATCCTTTCTCTTCCCATCTATGTCGAACAATGTACCAAAAATAGCCTCTCTGATATTCTTTTGAGTGTGCATCATGTTGATATTGTGTGGAAGAAGGAGGTCTTTGAAGTAAGGCAGATCCCAGAAGCATGGCTTGTGAGTTGAGGTGTGTTTTGAATTATACCCCTTGAAATACCCTGGACGCTCTGGATCAGGATCGAGGGCGTTTAACTGATCCAGGATCTGTTGGTCTGTGAACGCAGGTGGTGCCAAGTTTTTGACAACTTTACCTTTGGTAAAGTTCTTCTTGTCTTTTCTCAACTGATGGTCAGGATCCAGGAACTGTCTATGCAAGTCAAAGCAAGAATACTTCCAACCCTCCTGCAACCAATGAAACTGAAGAGTTGCCTTGCATTGTGGGCACGGGAACCTTCCATGCACACACCATCCAAAGAATAGCGCATACGTTGGCAAGTCATGCATAGAGTACATGTACCACACATGCATTTTGAAGTTTTCTTTTCTAGCGGCATCGTATGTCTTGACCCCATTAGCCCAAGCTTCTTCCAATTCATCCTTAAGCGGTTGCAGGTACACATTCATATTATTCCCCGGATAATTGTGCCCTGGAATTATCAATGTGAGAAATATGTTCTTTCTTTGCATAATCTGCCCGGGGGGGGGAGATTGAGTGGAATGACAAATACAGGCCAACAACTGTATTGGGTTGCCATCATGCCGAAGGGATTAAAACCATCCGTGGCGGCACAGACTCAAGGATTCCTTGGATCTGCCACTTTATCCTGATGCAATCCATCAAAATGTTTCCACGCTTCCCCTTCCGATGTGTGTACCATAATATTATTACCATCCGCATCTAGTTCGGTTCTTTTGCCCAATTTCTTCCATGTCATCTGTCTGGCTGTCTCTTCGACCATGAAAAGACGTTGAAGTCTTGGTACGATTGGCATATACCGAAGAACACTAACTGCGACTTTGGTCTGCCTCTTCTCACCCATACCGTTGACTACCACAAGATACCTACAAGACTCGCAATTGGGACAATAGTCCAAGTGTGCATACTCCTTCCTATATAAGACACATCCTTTCTCACATGCATCTATCTTCTCATAGGGCATCTTAAGTACACGAAGTATTTTGTCCGACTGGTACAGGTTTGCAGGCATGACATGGCCTTTGGGTAGGAAGCGTCCAAATAGTGTCATCATCGCGTCGTAGCATTCTCTTCCCAAGTTGAACTGAGCCTTCAGAGCCATTACTTGTGCAATTGCATCCAGCTGACAGAGCTCAGTGTGCTCATGGAGAGGACGTTTTGAAGACTCCAACATTTCATAAAAGGACTTTGCAGATTCCTCCATCTCATCTTCCAAATCCCGAGCATCATCAAAGTCTTGCACCATGTCTTCGATCCCGGTACCATGCTTGTCCGTGCGACGACAGACCACCTCAGCTTTTGTGCGTTGTATAGACTCACCATTTAATGTCCACACCGTATAATTAGGCTTAAAACCCCTCCTCTGCAGGTGTTTAATCATTACAGCCTCTGTCGTCTTTTTATAATTGTCTCATCTAGGACAAGGGCAATAGTTTCTTTCCTGGCCATTTGCAAATGCGGCTTTCACAAATTCCTTTGTTACAAACCATTCTTTCGTCACCTCTTTCTGACTAGGGTGATCGGTGTACATCCACGCAGGATCACTCATCTTGCGTAGCTACTAAAGACAAAAGAAATATATTTATACATAATTTAGCATTTATATTCATCGGTTAATCAGGTTCGCTATTTTTATTACGTCTAGGCAACCTACACGCTAATAAGTAAAGATAGGTCCTAATCCCATCCGAGTATGTGTAGATTGGGTCCGTTTTCCCATGCTCTGCTCCGGATCCAACGCAAAATTTCGGCAGCACCTCCCCGCTGTTCTCCTGATACACGTCTCCGCAATAAACAGAGAGGATGTGCATCCGGAGAACAACAGGGAGGCACTGACGAAATTCCGCATGGGGTCCAGAGCACAACATACGGGAAAACGAACCCAATCTACATATACTCGGGCTGTCCATGGATAATGTTGGACAATTCGAAAGGATGGCGGTTATAAATATGCAAAGACATGCATATTTATAGATGTCGCCCTTTCGAACGGGAGACGCATACTGGTCACGCATACTGATAAATTAATTTAATTACCTAAATCTAGAAAGTTTCATCCGGAAACCGAGCCACAGTAAATGAAGGGGCGGGGAGGAGATGAAATTTGTACTGACCCACGAATGCAGGGGTGGAGCTCGTACAACGCACGGGCAGGTCTCCGCACAGCAGACCTCACAACGATGAGACAACTATCACATGTAAATCCACCCGATCAACACAAATATTCTAATTATGTCATTTTAGAGGAAAACAAGTTAAGAATATAATATTCATGAGCTAACCAAGGTTTTTATGCCATTTTGTAGCTAAATGGGCTAATTATCTCATTGTTGACGAAAATAAGGTCAGGAGAATAAGATAGAGGAGGAGGAGGAGAAGAAGAAGAAATCAAGAAGAAGGAGAAGGAGGAGGAGAAGGTATTCTTCTTCTCTTCTTCTCTTCTTATTCTCTTCTTCTTTTCTTCTTCTTTTCTTCTTCTCCTTCTTATTTTTGTCTTCTCCTCCTCCTCTTCTTCTTATTATTATTATTATTCTTCTTCTCCTCCTCCTCCTATTCTCCTCTTCTCCTCCTCCTCCTCTTCTTCTTCTTCATATTCTTTCTATTAAGCTAACTAACTAACTAACCTAACTAACCAAGCTAACTAAACCTATCGCTAAACCTATATAGCACTAAATAGCAAAAATAATAATCTACCACTAAGTAACTAAACAAGAATCTAGCTACCACTAAATACCAAACAATAAAAAATCAACTTCTTCTTCTTTTTTCTCTTCTTCTCCTTCTTATTTTTTTCTTATTCTCTTCTTCTCTTCTTCTTTACTTCTTCTCCTTCTTATTTTTTCTTCTCTTCTTTTTCTTCTTCTTCTTCTTCTTCTTCTTCTTATTCTCCTTCTTATTTTTTCTTGTCCTCTTCTTCTTCTTCTTCTTTTTCTTCTCCTTCTCCTCCTCCTCCTACTCCTCTTCTTCTTCTCCTCTTCTCGTCCTCCTCCTCCTCCTCTTCTCCTCTTCTCCTCCTCCACCTAACTAACCAAGCTAACTAACTAACCTAACTAAAACTACTAACCTAACTAAATCTACCACTAAAACTACTAACAATAATCTAGCTACCACTAATTAACAAAACAAAACTAAATCTGTAAATTAGCAAAAAAAAGAAAAAAATGACTCACCGGAGTGGGGCGGCCGGGCAGGAGGAGAGTGCGGCGGTGGAGGAGACGGCGGTGGTGGCGGAGGGGGTGGTGGTGGAGAAGGGGCGAGCTCCGACGACGGTGGCGGAGGAGGAGGTCCCGGGGAGGAGGAGGGGGCGTAGGGAGGAGGGGGCGCAGGGAGGCCGGAGGAGGGCACAGGGAGGCCGGAGGAGGGCGCAGGGAGGCCGGAGGAGGAGGGGGCACAGGGAGGCCGGAGGAGGAGGGGCGGCGGTGCAGGGAGGCCGGAGGAGGGCGCGGCGGCGGTGGTGGTGTCGGGGGTGAGAGAGAGGGGTGTCGGGGTGGCTGTTAGGGGTGAGAGAGAGGCGCGTGGGGGTGGGGCTAACGGCTGTTAGGGGGGCACCCTCTTCGTCGTCCGCCTCCCGACGGCACAAAGGAGAAAAGCAAACGGCAAAGATAGAGGCCGTTAGGGGGGAGAGAGGGGCTGCGGGGTGGGCCGCCCATGCTCTTTGCCGTCTGCCTGAATGCTCTTTGCTGTGAGCTGGCAGACGGCAAAGAGCTGGCTGATGGCAAATAGTATCTTTGGCATCAGCCTGCTCTTTGTCGTCTGGTTTTTGGTAGCTGATGGCAAAGAGGGTCTTTGCCATCAGCCAGCAGACGGCAAAGAAGCAGCAGATGGCAAACTCTCTGATTTCAGTAGTGTATGCATGTCCTTGTACGGATGTGCTACTTGGGTTTATAACTAGCCATGTCGACCCGGGTTGTGTGACATATGATTGCTTGCGACATAGTCATATACGTGACCCAAAAGGCGCAAACGGTCCCGACCAAGGAAAGTTGGCAGCCGTGGTGATTACCGTGCGTGAGGCCACAAAGTGATATGATATGTTACAAGCTGGAATTGTATGGCATAGGATCGGGGTCCCGACGGATTCTAACCTATTACTTTGAATCCTAACATTGTGTTACGGTAGACGAACTCATTCCTTTGCATGACCTGTGATTGTCACAGTAAATAGCTAAACCAAGCAACCTAGCATACGTGGCAGATCCTTGAGCCATGTTGTGCCATTACCCTGTTATGCTTGCTATGCTTAGAGTTGAGCTGGTCTGATCATCTGGATGATGAATTGGAATGATCGTGCCCTACTGATGAGAGTTAAGTATGTGGACCTGTTTTGGAAAAGGTAGTGATAAGAGGCCATGTATGAGTACATGGTGGGTTGTCTCATTGATGCCGCACTTAGGATCTGATATCTTGTGTTGGTGTTCCAAGACTAGCTACTACCGCACATTGGGTTCCGGTAACTCGACCCCTCTCGGTCTATTAACTACTATGTTCTCAGTCCAGGAGTCCCAGTAGTTCGAAACGTTCATAGGTTGTGGCATCGCCTGCTATGTGGATGAACGGCCCAATCTGGATTGGCTTGGGGCCCCGCTCACATCGTTTGGAAACCTCGGTTGGACTTCCATTATGGGTTCCAACTGACATAGGCGACTGCCTTGGACGAGAGTCATGGTAGGTTAATGCTACCTCTTGAGCTTGTGTTAGTTTTCCATTGAAGAGGAAAGGGTGATGCAGCAAAGCAGATAAGTATTTTCCTCAGTTTTGTGAGAACCAAGGTATCAATCCAGTAGGAGGAACAAGCAAGGACCCAATCATAGTACCTACACAAACAATCAAACACTTGCACCCAATGCTATAAACGGGTTGTCAATCCCTTAAGAGTTATTTGCAAGGATGAGATCTGATAGAGATAGATATAAAAGAATGCAGAAAAAAAAGTAAATAAATTACAGGAATGCATTTTTGGTTTTTTTGGTTTATAGATCTGAGAATATAATATGGAAAATAGACTCGGGGGCCATAGGTTTCGCTAGAGGCTTCTCTCATAAAGGAAAATAATACGGTGGGTGAACAAATTACTGTCAAGCAATTGATAGAAAAGCAAGTAATTATGAAGATATCCAAAGCGATGATTATGCAAATAGGCATCATGTTCGTGTCAAGTAGACCGAAACGATTCTGCATCTACTACTATTACTCCACACATCGACCGACTCCTGCCTGCATCTAGAGTATTAAGTTCATGAAGAACAGAGTAACGCATTAAGTAAGATGACATGTGTAGAGGGATAAACTCAAGCAATATGATGAAAACAATATCTTTTTATCCTCGATGGCAGCAATACAATATGTGTCTTGCTACCCCTACTATGTCACTGGGTGAGGACACCGCAAGATTGAACCCAAAACTAAGCACTTCTCCCACTGCAAGAATTACCAATCTAGTTGGCCAAACAAAACCAATAACTTGAAGAGACTTGCAAAGATATTCATAAGAGACTCAAATAATATTCAGGGATAATCTGAACATAAACTCACAATTCGTCGGATCTCGACAAACACACCGCAAAAGAGTATTACATCGTATAGATCTCCATGAAGATCATGAAGAACATGGTATTGAAGATCAAAGAGAGAGAAGAAGACATCTAGCTACTAGCTATGGACCCGTAGGTGTGTGCTGAACTACTCACGCATCATCGGAGTGGCAATGGAGTTGATGTAGATGTCCTCCATGATCAATTCCCTCTCAATTAGATTATCGGAAAAGGCTCCCAGATTGGATCTCACGGGAACAAAGGCTCCCGGCGGCGTAAGAGTATTTTCGTTGCTCTTTTTGGCGATACGGGAATATTTTGGAATTTATAGGCTGAAGAATAGGGTTAGGAGACCTGCACGGGACCCACAAGCTAGGGGGCACGACCACCCCCTAGGGCGCGCCCTGCAGGCTTGTGGCCTCCCGCCAGATGCCCTGCCCCTACTCCAAGTCTGCTGCGTTTCTTCTGGCCCAAGAAAAATCCCTCCGGAGATTTTATTCCGTTTGTACTCCGTCTAATATTCCTTATCTGCAATACTCAAAATATGGAAAACATAAACTTGCACTAGGCTCTAGATTATCAGGTTAGTCCAACAAATAATATAAAACAACATATAAATGCATATAAGACTTCCAAAACAGATAATATAATAGCATGGAATATTAAAAAATTATAGATACGTTGGAGACGTATCTAGCATCCCCAAGCTTAATTCCTCCTCGTCCTCGGGTAGGTAAATGATAAAAACAGAATTTTTGATGTGGAATGCTAGCTAACATATTTATCCATGTAATATTCTCTAATGTGGCATGAATATTCAAATCCATAAGATTCAAAACAAAAGTTTAATATTGACAGAAAAACAAAATTACGTCAAGCATACTCATAAGGTAATTGCTTACTTTCGAAATAGCATGGTGTTAGAAAGTTATCCCTACAAAACCATATGGTCTGGCTATGCTCCATCTTCACCACGCAAAGTAACTAAATCATGCACAACCCCGATAGAAATCAAGCAATTGTTTCACACTTTTTATGTTCTCAAACCTTTTCAACTCTCACGCAATACATGAGCGTGAGCCATGGATATAACACTATAGGTGGAATAGAATGTGGTGGAGGTTGCAAAAATAAAGAGGAGAAGATAGTCTCACATCAACTAGGCATATCAACGGGCTATGGAGAGGCCCATCAATAGATATTAATGTGAGTGAGTAGGGATTGCCATGCAACAAATGCACTACAACTATAAGTGTATGAAATCTAAAAAAGGAAACTAAGTGGTCGTGCAAAAGATGTAATTGCACTTGCTATATGAAAGTGACAAAATAGGAGACTCTCTATGAAGAACATAGTGCTGCTTTGAAGCACAAGTGTGGAAAAAGATAGTAGCATTGTCCCTTCTCTCTTTCTCTCATATATTTTTTTCTCTTTTTTTTGTGGGCTTCTTTGGCCTCTTATATTTTTTATGGGCTTCGTTGGCCTCTTTTATTTTTTTTGTAAAGTCGGGATACTTATGCCAACTTGTGAGGGAATCATAGCTTCCATCATCCTTTTCTCACACGGGACAATGCTCTAATAATGCAAATCATCACACTTTTATTTACTTACAACTCAAAAGATTACAACTCGATATCTATAACAAAGTATGACTCTCTAAGCAATATGGAAGTGATGGTATGTGTCATAACAATGGGACGGTGGTGTCGCATGGGAATATATCTCGGAATGGCTATGAAAATGCCATAATAGGTAGGTATGGTGGTTGTACTAAGGAAAAATATATGGTGGCTGTTTTGAGGAAGGTGTGTTTAATGTATCGGCGAGAGTTGCGTGGTACTAGAGAGGCTAGCAAAGGTGGAAGGGTGAGAGTGCGTATAATCCATGAACTCAACATTAGTCATAAAGAACTCACATACTTATTGCAAAAGCCTATTAGTTATCGAAGCAAAGTATTTGAAGCATGATCCTAGGGGAAGGGTTGGTAGGAGTTAACCATCGTGTGATCCCGACCTCTACACAGAGGTTGACAATCATTAAACAAATCATGCTCCGGCTTCATCACATAATGGTTCACCATATGTGCATGCTACGGGAATCACAAGCTTTAACACAAGTATTTTTTTCCTAATTCACAATTACTTACTAGCATGACTCTCATATTACCATCTTCATACCTCAAAACAATATGCAAGGAATCAAATTTCTCATCATATTCAATGCACTTAATATGAAAGTTTTTATTATATCCCTCTTGGGAGCCCATTATATTAGGACTAAATTGATAACCTAAACCAATTACAATGTCGTTTAAAGAAATCTCAAAATAATATAAGTGAGGTACGAGAGTTTAATAATTTCTATAAAAGACAACACCGTTGTGCTCTAAAAGATATAAGTGAAGCACTAGAGCAACATTGCCTAGCTCAAAAGATACAAGTGAAGCACAAAGAGTATTCTACTAAATTCACGATTCGGGGTGTGTCTCTCTCAAAAGATGTGTGCAGAAAGGATGGTTGTGGAAAACTAAAAAGTAAAGACTCATATTATACAAGACGCTCCAAGCAAAACACATAACATGTGGTGAATAAAAATATAGCCTCAAGAAAATTTACCGAGGGATTGGAGATGTAAAAGGGGATGCCGTACGGGGCATACCCAAGCTTAGGCTCTTTGGTATCCTTGAATATGGATTTGGGTGCCTTGGGCATCCCCAAGCTTAGGCTCTTGCCACTCCTTATTCCATAGTCCATCAAATCTTTACCCAAAACTTGAAAACTTCACAACACAAAACTCAACAGAAAACTCATGAGATCCGTTGGTATAAGAAAATAAATCACCACTTTAGGTATTGTTGTGAACTCATTATTTATTTATATTGATGAAATATTTACTATATTCCAACTTCTCCATGGTTCATACGCCCTGATACAACCCATAGATTCATCAAAATAAGCAAACAACACAATGAAAACAGAATCAGTCAAAACAGAACAATGTGTAGCAATCTGTTTACTTCGAATACTTCTGTAACTCTGAAACTTCGGAAAAATTAGGACAATCTGGGAAATTTGTAAATAAATCTTGTGTAAACAATTAAGATCAAAATCACGTTCCAGTGAATTTACAAAATTCCTGGACGGAGAGCGAAAGTTTCTATTTTTCAGCAAAATCAACTTGCAAACACCATAGACCATACCAAAGGTCTTACTTGGACCAAACACTAATTAAAACAAGCAAACACAATTATTACAGAGGTAATAATGTGTGCAGCACTCAAAAACAGAACCAAAAAAAACAGCACAAAAATAAAATTGGGTTGCCTCCCAACTAGCTCTTTCTTTATAGCCATTAAGATAGGCTTGAGATTTTATTGATGCTCACATGAAAGATAGTAGTTGAAACACAAAGAGAGCATCATAAAGCATATGGAAAACACACTTAAGTCTAACATACTTGTCGGGGAAATAGAGACCTACGTGAAGATCTAAGGGTCCCTTGATCGTTCCCCGGAGGGAGAGAGGTGGCGCTGAGAGCGGAGCTAGCGATCAACACCGGCAAGGTCGTTTACCCAGGTTCGGGCCGCTTGATGCGTAAAACCCTACTCCTGCTTGATTTGTATTGTGGGCTTACTGTATGGTTATTTGCTATAGTAATTTTAGCTGGTGATTAGGGAGTCTCAAATCCCAAAAGGTCTAACCCCTAGAAAATGAGCCTTGGGCCTCCTTTTATAGGCAAAGGGGTCACCAACGGTGTGCTCATGGGTTGCATAGTGAACAGGGTTCAACGCTTATCTTTTAACAGTGGTGTCAGGGAAGTAAATGCCTTGTCAGGCCCGTGACCTACATCAAGGTGGCTTAGACACGTACTCAGGTGGATCGACACCTAGGTCTTGCGCTGGCGCATGAGGGATGCGTTGGAGCGGTAGAACTGTGGTAAAAACGGGGGAGGACCCCTGGCGAGAGAAGGGAGCCTGCTGGCCTGGTGTCCTTGTCGGTTGACTAGATTATCTTCCCGGCAAGGAGGGCTTGTCGGGGCCTTGCGAGTGTTTCCGAGTCTTACCGACAAGGAGGGCTTGTCGGGGCCTTGTGGATCTTCACGGGTCTTCCAAACAAGGAGGGTTTGCCGGGGCCTTGTGGGTCTTCCTGGCAAGGAGGGCTTGCCGGGGCCTTGTGAGACTTCCCGACAAGGAGGGATTTCCGGGGCCTTGTGTCTGGAACTTTTGTACCCTACGCCCTCGGAGAGAGGGCGTGGCCTCGGTGGGTTTTGGTTTGTATTCCTCCCAGTCGCCGGTGGCCGTGCACAAGTGTGGGGCACACGAGACCCCAGTCTCTAGTGCACCGACAAGAGCCCCGGGGCGTGGGCCACGCACGCGCGCGGGGCGTTGCTGGGCGAGGCCCGAAGTGGTGCACGGGCTTCCATGACAGGGTACTTTGTAGCTTTGGAGCCGTTACAAGCGGCCTTTTCCCACGTCGCACATTGAACGCGTGAAGTGGGGAGGCGTGCGCACAGAGGCCAAGGTGGCCACGCGCACGCTGAGCCGTTGGTTGGGTATGCAAGGGTCGACCCGTTCGTCCACCTCCCCCCCCCCCCACACATAAGAGGGGGAAACGCAAGCGCACAAGCCCCTCGTTCCCTCCCAGCTCTTTTCAATATCGAAACCACTGTCGTCTCCCTCTTCCAGCTAAAGCTTTATCCCACACCCCCACCTTTGCTTCCGAAGTCATGCTCTAGGTGGCCGCAGCTTCCGCCGTCATTATGGAGCCTAAGGGAGCTAAAGGCAAGAAGGGGAACCTGTTGTTGTGGAGAAGGAGTTGGTGAAGATGCAGAAGGAGTCCGCCTATTTTCCCCCGGGGCCCGACGCATTCTTCCTGAAGGTGCATCTGGCCACCTGCGTGACCCCAGGAGAGGCTCGCAGTGCTGGAGGCAAGTATCCCTTCTTCGTTGATTACTTTTATTGCAGGCTTTGCCCGCCTTTTCCTGAGTTCTTCATCAACATCATTTACACCTACGGCTTCCATCTTTTGGATTTCACGCCGAATGCGGTGACATGCATGTCTATATTTGCGCATCTCTGCGAGAATTTCACCAAGATCACCCCTAACACCGCCCTCTTCCGCCACTACTTCACCCCTCGCATCCATGGAGGGGATGCCCTTTCAGGCTCCATCACTTGGATTCCGAGGCCCGGATGTAAGGAGATGTATCCGGATGGGGCCCTTCGGGAGAAGTGGGAAGAATGGCGCAGGAAGTGGTGTTGGATCCACGAGGAGAAGTATCTGCCCTTCTGCGGGCCCAGGACCGCCAAGATTGATTCCCGCGACGAGCATTGGAGAGACTTTGACCCGGATGATAAGAAGCCGATTTTCGCCGTTAATAGGATCCTGCAGCTCAGGACCGCAGGGTTGACGATGGAGATGGTGGGTGCCGACTTCATCCGCAGGCGCATCGCCCCCCTCCAGAATCGGGGAGGAAGGCTAGCCTCGGCCTTCGTGAATGCCTCGGACATCATGCGGCTGCGGACTGGCTTGAACAATAATCTGACGACGATGGAGCATGCCTTCATTTTTTAGAAGTTGTTTAAGTCACATACGAGGCATCGGCTGCCGCATGGCGTCGTACCCTTGTGGAATAATTCAGCCTTAAGAGCACTCACAATAATGATGCCGGAGTGTAACGCTCATGGCGTGGTTGCAACTTGGATCGAGCCCAAGGAGGAGGATGTCTTGTTCTTCTTTGACTGCTTGTCGGAGAAGCCCATCAGGGAAGAGATCGGCCTCGTTCGCGATACCACCGACGAGTAGGTGGCGTACGTCGCCAGCCGGGCCGAGGAACGGGCCCTTGCTGAAGCGGCATGGAGTGTCAGCTTCTATGACGAGGGAGCGTCCAATGAAGAGGCGCTGCAGGAGGAGGAGCTCGCCGGAGAGCCCAGCAACTCAGCGGCCGGGGGCCCTTCGGAGGAACGGGCGCCCGATGCAGAGGAGCAGGAGGAGGACGAAGGGGAGGATCCTCTAGCCCGTCGGAGATCTAAGCAAGTGCTTCAACACGCCGACTCCAATCTCCCCGTCCGACAAGCTCCGTCCGTCACGCCTGCGAAGCGTCCAAGGGCTGCCTCCCTTTCGGTGGATGTCGAAGGGGATGTGGATTTTGATTTCTCGGCTTTCAGCTTGGGGGAGGAGGGAGAGCACGTGCCTGACTATTTACCCTCTTCGAACCCCTTTCCTTGTGTTCTTACTCATCAGGTACTGGTTATTCTTCTGAGGGACACGGCGACGTTGGCCCAGAGGATGGCAAAGAGGGCCAAGGTGACGGCAGGCGGTGGTTCTTCGGCGAGTGCCTCAGAGGCGCCGCCGGCAGCTTTCACCGCCCCGGTGCCCAACCCCTGGCACAGTCCCCACTGGGAGTCACCGAGGCCCGCGACGCCTAAGGACAAGTCCCCGACAACCGATGTCGTCGGAGAGGGGACAACTACCCCTTACCAGCTTGATGAGGGTGAGCGTCCCGGCAAAGGATGTCTGTGAGTTTTTCCTTTTGTTTTCTTGGATGCCCATCACGTTCTGATCATCTTCTTCTTTGTCTTGTACCTTAGGCCTCTCCCCTGCGGAGGAGATGAACGTCGACTCCGTCCTTGAGGAGACCGTGCGGGACGCGACTGTTGAGGCCGATAAGGTTGGCGCGAGCGAGTCTGCTGCAGAGGCGTGGGAACGGGCCACCCACGAACCGTTGGAGGAGTCCGCCGAAGGATCCGGAGCACACGCCGGTGATTCTCCTTCTGTCGAGGCTGAGGGGCGGTACAGGACGAGGACCCCCCTCTTGCCGGCGAGGATGCTGGTGGCGACCAGCCTCCCATGTCTGTGCCTCCGCCAGCCAACGAGGATGTTGGTGGCAACCAACCTCGTATGTCTGGGCCCCCTCCAGCCAGCGAGTATGTTCGAACCGGCGAGGGTCAGTTCATCAACCTGCCAGGGGTGTGTCGCACGACGATAGCCATGGAGGGGGAGAGCTTCAACACTGAAATCTCCGCCAGTGTTGGGCTCGAGATCGTGGGGGGATCGGAGGCCCGCGGTGATGAGCTCAGCGAAGAGCAGCTCTTCCAGTCCATGAGGGACAACGTCAGCCAGCTCCAGGCCCTCTATCAGGCCTGGAAGGAGAAACTGGACTCCCGGGCGGCGTTTGTCGAGGCAGCGGAGGAGGCCTTCGAGAAGCGCTTCGAGGAGACGCAAACACACTTCGCCAAGGCTCACCGGGAGTTGAAGGTTGATCGCGAAAAGCTGAGGGCCGAGCAGGATGAGCTCCTTCTGAAGTCGTCCGACATCCGGAAGGAGGTGGAAGAGGCCCGACGCCACAGTTCCGACGAAGACGCCCGCCTCAATGCGCTTCGGATCAGTCTGGAATCCCATGAGGAGGAACTTGCCGATCGCGAGAAGGCGCTTGATACGTCCCAAATGTATCTATAATTTACGTTTGTTCCATGCTCTTTTGGGTGACATTGTTATGTGTTTTGCTACACTTTCATACCTTTTTACACATATTTGGACTATCCTACTAACTCAATGCACCCAGTGCCAGTTTCTGTCTGCTGATGTCTGTTAATTGCAGGTTTATACCCATATTTACATTGCCCGAAAAATTCCACAGAAAATATAGAAAAAATCAGCGTTCCAGAAGATTCCAGACGCCCGAAGGAGAGCCAGAGGGGGGCCACCCCCCACCCAGGCGGCCACTTGCGCGGCCTAGGGGAGGCCACGCCACCAGGCCGCCTAGGAGAGTGGGACCTCCCCTGGTGCCCCCCTTTGGCCCTATTTTTATCCCCGTGGAGGAAACCCTGATTCCAAAACCCATTTCTCCAAAAGCAATTCCAATCTCCTCCGTCATCGCCAACAAGTTTCAGGGAACCAGAATTCCTGTGTCGGCACCCTGCTGGGACGGGAAGTGCCCCTGGATTCATCTCCATCAACATTGCTTCCTCCCTCCAGGAAGCGGGAGTAGTTCCTCCTCGGGGTTGAGGTCTTGTACAGTAGCTATGTGGTTAATTCTCTCTCCCATGATGTGATCTTGATTGTGATCATAGGTTATGTTAATCTAGGGTGATCCCATGATGTTTCCCCTTCTTCTATGTATTAGATTGATGTGCTAACTTAATATTATCTAGTATCATCTCCGACACCATCGTGACAGCGATCTATTGTACATGGATTAGAAGAATATTTTCATGACTGGTGCTTGATTGAAGATTGATTGATTGATTGAAGATTGATTGAAGATTGATTGATTGATTGATTGAAGAATCTCCAGCAATCAATCTCTTTTGTGGATTGATTGAAGATTGAGAGTCTCTTGGTGCTTGTCTTTGACTATCCTCGAGATATGTTGTGGTGATTGTGGTACTCTCTTTGCATGGCCGCGGTGACATTGGGAAATCCATAGATGAGAACTACGAACTCTGAGGTGTGCTTTTGTAGCCCTACATAATTCTCGTCCTCCCTTGATCACAAAGGAATGACCTCCGAGTACGTCTCCATTGCATGTTTTAGTGGAAATATCATGTTATTAGATTATGTTAATGTTGTTGGGAGTTGCCACAAGTGAAAGTATGATGCCTAGGCCTTGTTTCTCACCATTGCTACACTGTTTGTGCTCACTTTTGTCACTTTCTACCTTGCTGTAATTTTTTATTACAGATTTATATTACCTTTCTTTGCCACACCTATCACCCATATTTTACCATCTCTCCGCTGAACTACTGCACCTATACAATTTACCATTGTATTAGGTGTGTTGGGGACACACGAGACTTCTTGTTTCTTAATTGCAGGGTTGCTTGAGAGAGACCATCTTCAACCTCTACTTCCCTGAGTTTGATAAACCTTAGGTCATCCACTTGAGGAAAATTGTTGTTGTCCTACAAACCTGTGCGCTTGGAGGCCCAACATAGTCTACAAGAATAGAAGCGTGCGTCGACATCAAGCTATTTTTTGGCCGCTGTTGCCGGGGAGGGGAGTGCTTGAAGGTATATCTTTAGATCTTGCAATTAAATCTTTTCATTTCTTGTTTTTATTTTCACTAGTTAGGCTTATGGAAAACTGCACTCTTAGTTCCCTGCTTGGGGAAGGCCGCTTTACCCCACCCGTGGTAGAGAAGTCTCCTCCACCTACTGAATGTATCCCATTAGAAATACCACTTGGGATAATTGAAATAATTAGGAATGATTGTTATGCAGGAGATGGAACAGTCAATCCTAGTATTCATTTGTTGAAACTTACAAAACTTTGTGAGTTGTTTAAGATTTAAAGTTTGACAATATATGGAGTCATAAGGAAATTATTTGCCTTGTCACTGAAAGGAAAAGCTTTGGAATGGTATAGGCAACTAGATGATTCTCACGTACGGGATTGGGAAGAGATCCAATCTCTCTTTTACTCCAAGTTTTATCCTCTTCATGAAGTCCATGCGAATATGAATTATGTTTCTAATTTCTATCCTCACGATGGAGAGAGCATAGCTCAAGCTTGGGGGAGACTGAAAACTTTGATGCTAAAATGTCCTAACCATGGGCTCCCCAAAGATATGATTATTACTATTTTCTATGTGAGGCTCTCTCGACAGGATAAAGACCTGCTCGACGCTTCCTCTATGGGTTCTTTCACAAACGAAAGGATTGATGCTAAATGGGAACTCCTTGAAAGAATTAAATGCAGTACTGAAGATTAGGAGATCAACAAAGGTAAAGAGTTAGGTATAAAATTATGAGTATGATTGCATTAAGGCCTTTGATGAAACTGCAGGCTTTTAATAAGTTTAGTGCTAAGATTGGTCTTGATTATCAACTCCTTGTTGATTTTCTCAAATCTTTTGCTTCACGTCTTAATATGCCCAAGGAGAATTGGATCAACCATCATGAACCTTTTAAAGTGTTTGCAAAGAAAATAAAATTGTTAATGATAATTGCAACATGCATGATCCAATTCCTGAAAATGAAGTTTTATATAAGCATGTTAATTTTGTGGAGTGGATATACCTTGTGAAATGCCTATGATTGAAGTAGAGAAGTATTGTAAGCAACATAAGCATGAAACAACAATCACTTGGGTTAGAGATTTAAATGAAATTACTAGAGAATTGTGTGACCTTTATCATTTTACTTGTGAACATTGCGGTATAGAGGGTCACTTTAATCTTCAATGCATGTACATTCAAAACATAACTGTTAACCAGTTGTGTGATAACATGATCACTTCTGATCTTTATGATGAACTTATGTTATTTTTGATGTGTGAAGAGTTATCAGAAAAAACTTCTTGGCTAGATGATAATGCCTCAGGAATAAACAACACTTTGCAAAAATGCCATCTCTATTGTGTTGTTAATTGCCATGAAAATGATTACATAAGTAAGTTTAGAAAGGAGGGAACTTTACCAAAGCATAACAATGTCTCTTATGTTTCCACTAATAAAAAGGAGAGTTTCCAAGTTTCCCCTATTGTTTCTAATGATAAACTAGAATATGTGGAGAAACTTTCTCTCGAACCAATCCCTCCTAATGTTAAGAAGAAGAAAAAGAAGAGGATGAAGAGGAACAAGAACGAAGAAGAATGGGTATCAACCTAGCCTCAGCATATTCCTCGCATCAACTTTTATCCTAATGGACATAAATTTTTGGAGGATGGTGAGCTTGATTGCATTCATTATTATCTTGATGATAAGTCCGTAGGTACTATTGAAGATGATTTTGATTATGATATGCATGTTACTTATTGTGATTGGGAAGATGATGATAATGCTACCTATGATCTTGAAAATCTTTTTGGTACCAACTCTGAAAAACGATGATATGGAAAGCTCTAAGCTTGGGGATGATAGGATTGCAAGTCCTTTACCCATTAGTGATGTGATAATTGAAAATTATTTTGCTAGTAAGAATAAACACAACATGTTTACAAATATATTTGCTAGCAATAGTAATGCTCTTCTCTACCATGATGATGTTATAACTCCTATCTATAGTGATTGTAAAGATACCTATGACATAAGGAGAAATTATCCATATGAAACTGGTCATAATCATGGAGGGAATTACTCCCTTGCTGAACAGCATCTCCCCAATACACAATTAATCTATAGTGTTCAAGTTGTTTATGATAGTCCTACTCCCACAATTACCAAAGAGAAAGATTATGCTTATGTGGAGAGTAAGAGTAACTTTTTGCATGTGGATCATGGTAACGATGCTTTATGTCATACTTATATTATTGAGTTTATTCATGATCCAACTGAAAATTATTATGAGAAGGGAACATATGCTTATCGATATTTCAATAATATCAAGTTCCCTCTCTTTATGTTGAAGGTTTTGAAGCTGCACTGGTTTTGCTTTCCTATGCTTATTGCTTTGTGCTATTGCAATATTCCTATGCATAGGAAGCATGTTGGACCTAAATTTGTTTGGTGTTTGCTTCTTGATGCTCTCTGTTGTTCTACAACTCTTATTCCTACGAGAGCATCATTAAAATCTTAAGCATGTCTTCATGGCTATAAAGAAAGAGCTCTAGGGAGATGTCGGCGCACTAAAGACTGGGGTCTCTAGTGCCCGAGACTAGTGCGCGGACACCGGCAGCCCCTTTGCAGCGGGAAGGAGCGTCACTGGAGCCTAGGGCGGAAGAAAGACACGGAAGCCCGCCAACTACGGATTGCAAGCCCCCGGCAAGCATTCGCTTGCTAGGAATGAAGAAGAGACCCCAGCAGGAGCCCCTTGTTGGGAGGAGATGGACAATACCAAGGCGAGACCCTCCCGCCAAGGAAGGACGACTGGGCCCCGGCAAGCCATCCTTGCCAGGAATATTGACAAGGCCTCGGCAGGCTATTGCTTCCCTGCCGAGAGGAACCAGAAGAGCCCCGCCGAGGTAACCCTTGTCGGGGAAGAAGAGAAGGCCCGAGGAGAGGTGCTAGCCGAGGGCGCCTTTGCGTCTTGTGAACGCCTCCACCAAGAAACACGCCACCGCCGATGCATGGACCACGCGTCCACCCACTCTTCAGCGCAACACCCCAAAGTTGCCAGGTGTGGGTACGTGTCCAACCCCCCTGACGAGGTCAGAGAAGTCTGTCGAAGCATTAAATGCACCGCAGTAACACTGTGGCAGTCGGTCGGCACTGTTCCACTCGCGAAACACCGTTCACCCACTGAGCCACTGTGGTGATCCCTTCGCCTATAAAATTAGGCCCGAGGCTCAGTAGTAGGCGCTTTTGGATTTTTGACCAATCAAAAGGCTGTAAGAGGAACAAATCTCCAATAAACTGAAACAAATAACTAAACACATGCAGGAGTAGGGTTTTATGCACAACGCGGCCCGAACCTGGGTAAAAATGAACTTGTCGGGCCCTGGCTGTTGGTTCTGCTCTTGCCGTGACCCCTCTCCCCATCAACCCAGCAAAATGGGACCGTTGAGGCCCCCATAGGTGTCGATCCTTTCGCTCGACATCTTTGCCACGCCAGGTAGGGGCATCGCCAGAAGCAGGTCGGCGTCACCGACGCCCCGATCCGACAAGCCATTCGACGGATCCACGGATCTCAGTTTGCCGCAACATCTTCCCTGAGGGGATGTAGGTAGTGGCTACCTTCCCCGTGCGCGAGAGCTCATAGCGCCTCCACAGGTGCTATGCAAGCACGGGTGGAAGGAGCGGAATCCCCGAGCTCTGCATCACCTGGCCAACACACCTCCTTGGAACACTCGCGCTACTGTCGAGGGCGTGACAGGGGGCTTCGGCCAGGCCTCCGACGCTTACTCTGACCGTCGCACATCTCCGGAGTGTTGCATGGTCGTCGAGGACGTGTCCGAGGCCCCGAACCGCCCCTTCACGCGCCCTCCATCTCGCATTTCTCCTTAGAGTGTTGTCACGCCACAAAGATGCGCTCGGGGGCTCCGCCACCAAATCTCTTGCAAAAGAGATGAGAAAGCGATGCGCCCCAGCGTGCCTCTTTCCTTAAGAGTGGCCAAAGGCCACCAGCGAGAACCTCCTCGGCAAGAAGGCCGCTGGAGGCAACATCAGCTTGTCGGGGGTACGAATATTCCTCCCCGGCACCACCTTCAGACGCTGCGGCTAGGAATGCCGCGACGCGCAAAATAAGTACAGAGGCAAACTTCTTGCCAGACTCTTGGTAGACTAGTTGTATCCTTTTGAAGCATCAACTTTTGTATGAAAATCTCACGTGCATATGGATCTTGCTAGGATCAGTGCACTCCGACTTCGTTTCGAGCCTGTTCAACGACTTGAGCTGCCACAGAGCGCCCTTATCTTGTTTCAAACTCGTTCAACGTTTCGGACGACTACGTAGCACCGTATTTCGCCTCGAGCCGCACTCGAGAATTTACATGGTTGCACTTAGGGCGGCTAGGAGTCTTGCCAGTGACGACCTCCTCTGTTGAGTTTTCTGAGGATGCGCTCCTCTAAGTACTCGCGACAGGATAAGTCAAACTGGCAAGCATCCGAAAAGTGCAAAGGAATAATCATACAAAATGAGAGTCTAATAAAGGATGCATCTATTCATTCATTTGTTTGGATACATTCGATTCCACTTACAAAGCGTTGTTATCCTAACCTAAAGACTCTGTCTTTTGACGAGGGACGACCTATGCACAGAAGTGAACTTCAAGAAGACAAAAAGCGGGTCAGCCCCCTCGCACCACCCAAGGTGGTCCAGGTCCCTCCTGGACCAGCATTGCACAATGGAGAACAGTGCCGGTGGACAGGGCGGCCGGAGGATATGAAGGGGCCGGAGCCAATGGTCGCGCCTCCTCAAAGATGAGGCATTGATGCGGGCTCCGGCAAGGTACCCCGGCTAGGCGGGGGAAGGGCGTGAGTGGGCCTCGGCGGCAGGGCAACCAGTTAGTCGGAGCTCGGGGAGTCGTATTCCGACTTGACCCACCGGGATCCCGACCTGCCAACAGCGCCACTGCCGTCGGTGTCCCCCTCGTCGCTATCGCTCGAGGAGGACCACCCGGCGCCACTCGAGCCCTCTTCGCAGCAGTCGAGACGCACACCTGTGCGGCCGTAAAACTTGATGGATAGCATATTTTCCTCCGCTAGCTTGAAGAGAAGGATATGCCCATCCTTCAGGCCGTGGGCGCGGGCGATGGGTTTCCAGCCCGCCCGAGCAGCATGGAGTGGCGCTTCGGGTCACCTGCATAGCACCGTGGGAGCAACCGTGCGCCCGCAACCAGAAGACAGAGGGCCTGGCGGCCTCCATTGCCCTAGCAAAAGGGCGGGGGAGGTGCACGTGTCCCTGTAGGACGCCGTGTAGCCCCACGACGAACTCCAGCGCCATCCCGTCTGAGTGCCCGCCAAGCCCAGGAGAAGGAGGAGACGCTGGAGCAGCACTCCGCCTCCCTCGGCCACGTCCCTGGCGTCCTCGGCCCCTCGAGCCTCTCCCGTCACGATCGACGGGGGCTGCCGCTGGCTGCAGCCCCTCAAGTTGTGGCCTAATCCAAGAGGGCTCCTTGCCGCCCTGGCGGGCGACGGAGGCCGGCCCCGTCCCCTAACCATGGTTAGGGGCAGGTGCCACCGGCAAGGTTGAAAGGAACAAGAGAAGACAAGGAGATAGTCGCGGATGACTTCGAGAGTGAGATGGGTCGGCAAAACTTCCGCGCAAACACCCTAATTTATAGGGAAAAGCTCGGACGCCACCCTCCTTGCTCCGGAAGTCGCCGCACCTCTCGCCCAATCGCCCTCAAGCCATGAACGGAATGGAACCACCCTGATGCGCCTATGCATGCTGGGGCGGGACCATCCACGCCCGCGGATTTTGAGGCCACGATCACCACTTGCCTGAACACCGCTGCGCATGTCCTACACATGGCAGAGGCATTTCCCGGGCATAAAGGGCCCATCACTGCGCGCACGCCGCGCACCCTCCCACTTCGCGCGTTCAATGCGCGACGTGGGGAAAGAAAGCCTGCAACGGCTCGATTCCGATAAGCCCGGCGCCTGCGAGTCCGCGCACCGCTTTGGGCCTGGCCCAACAACGCCTCGCATGCGTGTGTGGCCCAGGCCCGGGGTCTCCTGTCGGTGCACTAAAGACTGGGGTCTCTGGTGCCCCAGACTAGTGCGTAGACACCGGCAGCCCCTTTGTAGGGGCAAGGCGCGCCGTTGGAGCCTGGAGCAGAAGCAAGACTCGGAAGCCAGCCAAGTACAGATTGCAAGCCTCCGGCAAGCACTCGCTTGCTGGGAATGAAGAAGAGACCCCGGCAAGAGCCCCCTGCCGGGGGAGATGGACTATACCAAGGCGAGACCCTCCCGCTAAGGACGGAGGACTGAGCCCCGGCAAGCCATCCTTGCCGAGAAGATTGGCAAGGCCTCGGCAGGCTATTTCCTCCGTGCCGAGAGGAACAAGAAGAGCCCTGGCGTGGTAACCCTTGTCGGGGAAGAGGAGAAAGCCCGAGGAGAGGCGCGGGCCCAGGGCGCCTTCGCGTCCCGTGAACGCCTCCGCCGACGAACACGCCACCGCCGATGCATGGACCAGCATCCACCCACTCGCCAACGGGACACCCCAAAGTTGCCACATGTGGGTATGTGTCCAACCCCCCTGACGAGGTCAGGGAAGTCTGTCGAAGCATTTAATGCACCGCAGTAACACTGTGGCGGTCGAACAGCACTGTTCCACTCGTGAACCACTGTTCACCCACTGAGCTACTGTGGTGACCCCTTCGCCTATAAAAGGAGGCCCGAGGCACAGTAGTAGGGGCTTTTGGCTTTTTGACCAATCAAAAGGTTGTAAGAGGGACAAATCTACAGTAAACTGAAACGAATAACTAAACAAATGCAGGAGTAGGGTTTGACGCACAACGCGGCCCGTACCTGGGTAAAAACGACCATGTCAGGCCCTGACTGTTGGTTCTCCTCTTGCCGCGACCCCTCTCCCAGCCAAACCAGCAAAAGGGGACCGTTGAGGCCCCCATAGGTGTCGATCCTTTCGCCCGACAGGAGACAACCCTTGTTATCTTTACTTTGAGTTCTTTCAGTTTTTAGTGGTCTTGATCTGTGTTACTACTGTAGCAACATAATTGTATCTTTCTTTTTAAACTTTGTGCAAAGTTTTAGCCTTCGATTGCAAGAAAGTTCAAAAGTAGTGACATGTTGTCCAGAAACAGATTATGTCTGCTTGACGGAAAAATTCACCAAGAATCACCAGATCATTTTTTGATGTGAATTATTTTGATAGTATGCTCTTACAATTGGGTTTCTGGTGTATGTTCTGAGTTTTTTGATTTGAGTTGCAGAAGTGCCCTAAAAATATTTACTACCTGCTGGTTTGTTTTTCAGAGATTGCGCCACGTTTTGCATTTTCATCGTTTTTCAAATCTTAAGCTTGCTTTTTCTTTGCAAAAACTTTTTGGAAATTTTGAGAAACAGTAGCTCTTCAAGAAAATCTATATTTCCAGTGGAGAAAAAATATTTTATTATGGGTACTAACCACTCTAATCAGCTTATGATCAGTTTCGTATGAAGGGAGATTTCAAGTATGCAATGGAAGATGATGAAAGAAGATCCAGGAGTGTCAAACGCTCAAGCTTGGGGATGCCCCCACGCACCCCCAAGAAATATCCAAGGAGACTCAAATGTCTAAGCTTGAGGATGCCCCCATGCATCCCCTTCTCCATCAACAATCATCAGTTCGTCCTTCTCCATGCTATATTTTTATCTCTTCATGTGTTATGTGCTAAACTTGGAGCGTCTCGCTCTTTACTTTTTAGTTTGCTTTAGCTTTGCTTTCTGTTCATAACAACTTGGACCCTAGCCTTCATTGTTTGGGAGATAAACACGCTCCACTCCACTGTAGAACACAACATAGGTTTTCATGCTTATGTTCTTGTGTGTTCTTTATCTTTTCATAGCTGTTGTCATCCTTAGCTCTTAGTTTTCATGCTTATATTTTTAAGAGATTTTATTTTGGTTGCTTTTGGAACTCTCTTGAGTTATCATGCTTATCTTGTTTAGAGAGTTGGCTTGTTGCACGGGGTTGTCTTGCATGAGTAGGTAACTGAGGTTGCTATTTAAGTATAGTAGTAACTTGCAATAGTTCTAAGGTATTGATATGAGTAATGTTTGGACTTTTGGTGTGAAGAGCTTGAGCCTATTAGTGATAGGTGTCGTATTTTGGGCAATCTATGTGTATTTTCAAAACTAAAAAAATAGTTGAGAACTCTAGCTACTCGATGGATCGCTAACCTCTGGAGGGGTTGGAATATATAGAGTACCCTCACGTTCTCATGGGTCGAGGATGCGCAAGGATAACCAAACCCCAAAACACTCCTCCTTAGCGTACTTGTCGCTTTGTGAATCTCTTGACTAGATAGATAGTTACCAATAATAAGTGCATGAGTTTTACTGACTAATGCGATTATTGGATTGTTGGCACTTCCACCATCCATATTTTGCTAGCCTCTTCGGTACCATGCATTGCCGTTTCTAACCTTGAGAGTTGGTGCATACTTCGCTGATGCATCCAAACCCTTTGCATGATACGCTCTCTCATCATAAGCCTCATTATATTCTTCCTCAAAATAGACACCGTACCTACCTATTAAGGCATTTCCATAGCCTTTCCGAGATACATTGACATGCAACATCCACCATGTCATGACTTGATCTTCATGTCATACATGATTTTGCTTGATCGAGGAGCCGCATGCTAGTTTGGCTTTGCCCTTATTATTGCTACATGACGCGCTAGTATCATTGCATATCCTGCTACACTGGTAGAGGCATACATTTCCATACATCACGATAGTTTTCATTTATCTTTATGTTGAGTACTTCTTATAAAGTGTGAAGATCTTCTTTTTATTTCTTGTAAAATATAGAGTGTTGCCCTTAAGTGAGGAAAAGATCCCAAACAGGACAAATTAAAAGATCCCAAAAGAGGACACATGAAAAGATCCCAGAGAGGACAAATGAGTGATAAATAGGAAGAGCCAAAGAAGCCACAAAAAAATAAATAAATAAATGAGAAAATAATAGAGAAGGGGGAACACTACTATTCCTTTTGAAAGATCCACACTCGTACTCGATTGTTATAATTGTACTCTCTAGAGATTATCACTCATGCATAACTATGTGGGGACCCTTACACTATAGAACTTGGCTTGTATATTCCAATGATGAGCCTCCTCAAGTGAGCTCTAGGTCTTCATGAGCAAGCAAGTTGGATGCACCCCCACTAGTTCCATTGGAGAGCTTACCTTAACTCATATGTGTATCCGTTGCATGGCAATCCCTACTCCTCACATCATATCTATCATTTGGCTTTCTCTCACCTACGACTGTCCTCATTGATGTGAGCCTTCCACACCTATTTGTTGTCTTCCTTTCCCATCATTATTCTCTTTGCCATCCTAAGTACCAATATATCTTGCTCGCGCTCACCCATTGCATGAGTGCTCAAATTCAAAAGGGAGAGGATCATTTTGACTTGTGTCTGACTAGTGGTGTGGGGATGAGTCAAAATAAGATTCCGAAGGAGTCCAAGTGTGAAATTTTAGTAGATTGAGTTCTCAATTAAACTATATAGTATTTTTATTCTCTAAACCCATCTCCCACTTCTTGCACGCAAACACCATTTGGAGACATTTGAGTCACAGACAGCGAGAGCTCTGGCAACTTTATGTTCTTACTTTGCTAATTTCAATACTAGATATAGACTCTTGCTTATTATTGTCTTGACATGAATTGCATATCTTACTTGCATTACTTTGAAGTTCTTATATGTGTGTTAGCATGTCACCACAGAAATTATTTGTGTTATCATTTACCTACTCAAGGACGAGCAATAATTAAGCTTGGGAATGTTGAGACGTCCCAAACGTATCTATAATTTTTGTTTGTTCCAAGCTCTTTTGGGTGACATTGTTATGTGTTTTGCTACACTTTCATACAATTTTACACATATTTGGACTAACCTACTAACTCAGTGCACCCAGTGCCAGTTTCTGTGTGCTGATGTGTGTGAATTGCAGGTTTATACCCATATTTAGAGTGCCCAAAAAATTCCACAGAAAATATATAAAAAATCAGGTTTTTAGAAGACTCCAGACGCCCGATGGAGAGCTAGAGGGGGGCACCCCCCATCCAGGCTGCCACCTGGCGCGGCCAAGGGGGAGGCTGCGCCACCAGGCCGTCTAGGCGAGTGGGACCTCCCCTGGTGCCCCTTTGGCCCTATTTTTTACCCCCGCGTATGAAACCCTGATTCCAGAACCCTTTTCTCCAAAAGCAATTCCAATCTCCGCGGCCATCGCCAACAAGTTTTGGGGAACGAGAATTCTTGTGCTGGCACCCTACCGAGATGGGGAAATGCCCCTGGATTCATCGACATCGACATTGCTTCCTCCCTCCATGAAGCGGGGGTAGTTCCTCATCAGGACTGAGGTCTTCTACAGTAGCTATCTTGTTAATTCTCTCTCCCATGATGTGATCTTGATTGTACTCACTTGATCTTATCTAGTATAATCTCCGACACCATGGTGACAGCGGTCTATTGGAAATGGATTAGAAGAATATTTTCATGAGCGATTTCCTGTTTTATGAATTGATTGAAGATTGAGAGTCTCTTGGTGCTTGTCTTTGACTATCCTTGAGATATGTTGTGGTGATTGTGGTACTCGCTTTGGATGGGCGCGGTGACATTGGGAAATCCATAGATGAGAACTACGAACTCTGTGGTGTGCTTTTGTAGCCCTACATAATTCTCGTCCTCCCTTGACCACAAAGGAATGACCTCCGAGTACGTCTCCATTGCATGTTTTAGTGGAAATATCATGTGATTAGACTATGTTAATGTTGTTTGGAGTCGCCACTAGTGAAAGTATGAAGCCTAGGCCTTGTTTCTCACCATTGTTACACCGTTTGTGCTCACTTTTGTCACATGCTACCTTGCTATAATTTTTTATTACAGATTTATATTACCTTGCTTTGCCACACCTATCACCCATATTCTACCGTCTCTCCGCTGAACTAGTGCACCTATACAATTTACCGTTGTATTAGGTGTGTTGGGGACACAAGAGACTTCTTGTTTCTTAATTGCAGGGTTTCTTGAGAGAGACCATCTTCAACCTCCACTTCCCTCAGTTCGATAAACCTGAGGTCATCCACTTGAGGGAAATTGTTGCTGTCCTACAAACCTCTGCGCTTGGAGGCCCAACATAGTATACAAGAATAGAAGAGTGGATAGACATTAGCACTCAACAGCAGGCTCCGCGCGAAAGACGAAGAAGTTGAGAAGCTTGTGGCGCA
The DNA here is from genome assembly GCF_904849725.1 of Hordeum vulgare subsp. vulgare. NCBI lineage: Eukaryota > Viridiplantae > Streptophyta > Magnoliopsida > Poales > Poaceae > Hordeum > Hordeum vulgare. The sequence goes on along the minus strand of NC_058520.1, from coordinate 336,564,277 downwards.
ACGTACCCAAGAGATCATGGATCGGCCTAAGGATTCCCTTGTTGCCCAGGCTTTGGAGCATGCCGACAACTTTCAGGAGGTCACCGACAAGGCTGTCAGCGTCGAGGCTGCCAGGGAGGAGCTTGCCGGCAAGTTCAAGTAGCTAGAAGAGGAACCTGAAGGCCTCGGCAAGGAGATCTCCACCCTCACAGTTGAGAGAGAGCAGGCTCACTCCAACCTGACGGATACCCAAGCTGCCTTTCGGACAATAGTGCTCAATTCCGCTCCGCCAACCCCTCCCTTGCTTCCTTGTAGGATAAACTGCCTCCTGTGGAGCGGGCTCTTAAAGAAAGCAAGGCCCGCGAGGAAGTCTTGGCTCAAAAACTCCTTGGCGTGATGAACCAACTCGAGGCCGCCTCCGTTGCCCGCGAGGGCTATACACATGGCGCGGAGTCGTGGACTGGACGTCTTGTCAACGCCGCGGAAGGTATCGTCGCGCAGCTGTATTCTATGGATCTCCAAGGCTTCGGTTATTCTCCGGACCCGGAGGTGTCTCCAAGCGCCAAGATGACTCTGTTCTTCGAGAGTGTGATCGATGCTTTGAAGCAGATTCAATCCGGCGAGGCGGTGCGCCTGGTGAACGAGTCTCGAAGATTGTGCCGGGGCACCCTTCTCAAGGTTCGCACCAAGTTGGCGTACAGGAATCCCGGCATCGACCTCACCCTAGGGCATCTGCTAAAAGAGGCGAACCTCAAGGAACTTGAGAACCTGGTCATGCCCATTGTCGACAAGGTGGACCGGATCAAGAGGGTGCAAGGTCCACACCGGGATTCTTGTGCTGTTGCGATTCTCAATCGAGAGCTGATGTATCTTGTTTATAATTGTTAGTATTGTAATATACTAGATGTTCTTGATAAGTATTACCTTCCTCCCTTGCTTTTTTTGCACGGTTTGTCCTTGTGTTTCGCTGAGGGTTTGCCGGCTCAATTGGCTTTGTCGCAAACGCTTCCGAGGGGTGGCTCTTTTCGGAGCCGTCACTGCCGGCAAGGTGCCTTGCCTCCCTCTGGGTTTTCCCATAGGTTGTCGAGCACGCTCTTTAAGCAGAAGGGGCACGAGGGGCGGGCCGCTTAATTTATCGAGCGTGCTCCGAGACAACGTTTACGAGGATTACGACGGAGTTCCCTCGCGCAAAGGTTTTCCATACAAATGTGTCGGTGACACGTAAAGGGGAGGGTTGTTTGTGCCTGAAGACTTACTTGAAGTTTTTGCCACTTATCTTTAGGTTGCGGTTCTTCTTTCCATCTTGGGTAGATTGTCCTTGTCCTTTCCGCTATCGTGGTTGTCCCCACTATCTTCTCCCCCCGGCAAACTTGTGCGCGGGGTTGCATCTGTCTTTTAAGAGAAAAAAAAGAGAAAAAACGTGTTGGGACCTTGGCAGTCCATTAGCTCACGCGTTTCACAAAAATCTTAGATTATGCATGCATATGATCTAACATGGAAATCTAAAGGATGTTCTGGAATGCTATGCTTTTGTTCAACTGCGCACAGGGTCTTCGCCTGGCTTTGTACAAAGGATTACATGCAACTTTGGCAAGACTTGTACAAAAGGTGGCCGTCGGGAGGCCCGGCAACCACTCCCTATGGGTAGAACTTTCGAAGATGTTCAATGTTCCAGGAATTGCTCACCGGTGTGCCATCTTCGGTCTTGAGGAGGACAGCGCCAGGCCTGGTGCCTCGTACTACCCTATATGGGCCTTCCCACTTTGGTGTCAACTTGTTTGAATTTGTGCCCAACTGAACGTGCCGAAGAACAAGGTCGCCTTCCTCAAGACTTCTGGCTCAGACCTTGCGGCTATGATAGCGACACAAGGCTTGCTGATAGTGAGTGGCTCGCACAGCCGCCTGAATACGGGTCTCCTCGTGGAGCACTGCATCATCCCGACGCAATTGCTCTTGCTCAAGCTCATCATAAGCGAGCACTCGGGGTGACCCATAAATGAGTTCCATGGGAAGAAGTGCCTCTGCTCCGTAGATCAGGGAGAAGGGTGTCTGGCCGGTGGCTCGATTTGGCATCGTTTTGATCGACCAAAGAACCGCCCGCAGTTCATCAATCCAGTGCTTTCCATGCCTTCACAGCTTGTCAAAAGTTATTGTCTTGAGCCGCCGGAGTACTACGGCGTTTGCTCTTTCAGCTTGACCATTTGCTCTATGGATGGGCAACAGAAGCGAAGCATATTTTGTCGTCGAGGTCTTGGGCATACTGCATGAAGGCGCGGCTCGTGAACTGGGTGCCATTGTCCGTGAGGACTCTGTTCGGGACACCGAAACGACAAACAATTCCTGTGAAGAACTTGACGGCTGATTGGGCAGTCACCTTCCTCGCTTGTTCCACCTCTCGCCACTTTGTGAACTTGTCAATCGCGACGTACAACTACTCAAAGCCCCCGACAGCGTGGGGGAAAGGGCCGAGAATATCGAGCCCCCAGGCTGAGAATGGCCAGGAGAGAGGGGTCATCTGGAGAGCTTGGGATGGCTGATGAAGCTTCCTTGAATGGAACTGGCACGCTTCACACTTGGTTACTAGTGCAGTCGCATCCTGGAGGGTTGTGGGCTAGAAGAAGCCTTGCCGGAATGCCTTGCCGACAAGGTCTCTTTACCCTATGTGGGAGCCACATATCCCCCCATGTATCTCGGCCAACAACTCCAGTCCTTCCTCTTGGGGGATGCACTTCAGTTTCACGTCGTTTAGCCGCCTTCTGTATAGGGCATCATCCACGAATTGGTACATGCTACACTGACGGGCTACTCTTTCTGCTTCTTCCTGCTCTTCAGGCAGGTCCCCAGTTTGGAGGTACCGAACTATGTGTTGCGCCCATGCCAGAGCCTGAGGTTCGATGCCAAGGACTAAATGCATATCCTCTGCCGGGGTGGTGTCTTTCCCGGCAGGCACTCTATCTCCCTCGGTAGCTTCCTTCTCGGTAAGAGCCTTGTTGGGACTCCTTGGTAGGTCCACCGGAAAGTATTTGCCGGAGCTTAGCTTCCTCCTCTTTTCCGTCTTGGTGGACGGTGTCACACAAGGTTGAGTCAGTCATAGCACCAAAAGTTCCTGGTTCCACACGTAACTGTAGGGCTGCGCGCTTCGACATGTCATCGGCGACGGTGTTTTCGACACAGGGGACGTGCTCCATCTGTAGACCATCGAAGCGCTCTTCCAACTTCCTCACTTCCTCCATGTAAGCTTCCATTAATGGGCTCTAGTAGTCCTTGTTGACCTGCCGGACTACTAGCTGTGAGTCTCCTCTGACGATGAGCTTCCTGATCCCCAGATCTGCCGCGATCCTGAGGCCGGCAAGCAGCCCTTCGTACTCGGCGGTGTTGTTGGTGGACTTCTCCTGCGAAAGTACATATGGATTACGTACTTGAGGTGTTCTCAAGTAGGTGCAACTAGGAGTACGTCGGCTCCAGCACCTTATAGTGAGAACGCTCCATCAAAGTACACGATCCATTCTTGGTTGGACTCCTTGCCCGGGAGGGTTGATTCTGGTATTTCCTCATCTGACTTCGGGGTCCTTTCGACAATGAACTCTGCCAATGCAATGCTTTGGATGGTTGACGTGCTTTCAAACTTGAGGCCGAAGCTGGAAAACTCCAACGCCCACTCCACGATCCTGCCAGTTACATCGGGGTTCCGCAAAACCCTTTACAGCGGAAAGCGGGTGACGACAGTGATCTCGTGTGATTGGAAGTAGTGGCGCAGCTTCCTCGAGGCCATGAGAAGGTCGAAGAGCGGTTTTTGCACCCCCATAGTATCTCGATCTAGCCCCCTGCAAGAGGGAACTGACGAAATAGACCAGGCGCTGCACCATCTTCTTCTTGTGCACTAGCCCGCCTGCTGGCGGGGGTTCGTCTTGATCACCTCCGGACCCTGCCGGGGGTCCCTAGGTGCCGGTGTGCGCTTCCTCATCCGATGGCATTGCCTTTTCCGGTGTATCTTCATCGTCTTCCCTCTGCGCCACCAGGGCGGCGCTAACCACTTGGTTGGTTGCCGCTAGGTGCAGGAGCGGTGGCTCTTGTGGTTTGGGCGCTACTAGGGTTGGCGTAGAGGAAAGGTATTGCTTCAGGTCTTGTAGCACCGTTTCTTGCTCGATGGTCCATTCCATTGGTCCCGCCTTCTTCAAGATTTCGATGAATGGTAGGGCACGTTCGGCAGACTTGGAGATGAATCTCCTCAGGGCGGCTACACAGCCGGCTAGGCGTCGCACATCCTTGACGTGCTTCGGTGCCTCGATTTGTTCGACGGCCTTGATCTTGTCGGGGTTAGCTTCGATCCCGCGTTGGGACACGAAGAACCCGAGAAGCTTGCCGGATGGAACACCGAAGACGCACTTTTCGGGGTTGAGCTTGAGGTTGATCTTGCGCAGGTTGGCAAATGTCTCTTCTTGATCTTGCACGAGTGTTGACTTGTCCTTGGTTTTGACCACTCTATCATCCATGTAGGCTTCCAGGTTCCTGTGGATTGGGGCTCAAAACCAATCTAGATCACTCTTGCAAAGGTGGAGCTGACATTCTTCAAGCCGAAGGGCATTCGTACAAAGCAGTACGTGCCATAGGGGGTGATTAAGGCGGTTTTCTATTCATCTTCCTCGGCGTTGTAAATCTGGTGATACCCAGAGTAGTCATCAAGGAAGGACAGCAGGTCACAGCCAACGATAGATTTGACAATATGGTTGATGCGCGGCAAGGGAAAAGGGTCTTTCGGGAAAGCTTTATTGACGTCGGTAAAGTCGATACAGAGCCGCCATTTCCCATTCGCCTTGCACACTACAACCAGATTGGCCAACCATGTGGGATGGATGACTCCTGTGACCAGTCCCGCTGCTTCTAACTCCTTGATTTCCTCGGCAATGAACTCTTGCCACTCGAGGTCTTGCTTCCTCACCTTCTCCTTGACCGGCCGCACATGGGGGCAAACAGCGAGGTGATGCTCAATCACCTTCGTGGGAACACCGGGGATATCCGATGGTTGCCATGCAAAAACATCGAGATTCGCCCGGAGGAAGGCGACGAGCGTGCTTTCCTATTAGCTGTCAAGGGCGGAACTTATGGTGAAAGTTCCACATGTGCCGTCCTCTCGGACGGGTACCTTCTTGGTCTCTGGCACGGCAGCCCTGGATTTCTTGTTCCGGCAGTGGAGAACTCCGATGGGTCCTCGACGGCAACAAAATACTCTGGTGAAGCGTGCTTGCCAAGATCAGCGTGGCAAGCCCTCTTGCCGGGATTCTTCTCCCCGGGGGTGGTGCCTTGGCGGCAGGCACCGCCACTGCCTTTCGGTAGAGGCGATTGGAGCACACGAGTGCATCCTTCTTGTCAGCATTGACAACGATGACGCCGACTGGCCCGGGCATCTTCATGGTGTTATGGGCATAGTGGGAAGCTTCCATGAACTTGGCCAATGCAGGGCACCCGAGGATCCCGTTGTACGCGTACGGATTGTCAGCAACGTCGAAGACGACTTTCTCCGTGTGGTAGTTCTGGTCGCTGCCAAAGGTCACCGGCAGCGTGATCTTCCCCTTTGGTTGAATCTTCCCTAGGTTGATCCCTTGGAACGCTCATGTTTCCTCGACATCTTCGTCGGGAATCTGCAACCTCCGGATCACGTCGGGGGAGATGAGATTTAGACCCGACCCGCCATCCACCAACATCTTCGTCGCCTTGAGGTTGCAGATCGTTGGGGCGACTAACAGCGCCAAACATCCAACCGCCATAACATGGTCTAGATGATCCTCAGAGTCGAAGATGATCGGTGTGTGCGACCACTTCAAGGGCCTATGAGTGCCGATGCAGGGCTCCGCCACGCTCACCTCACACGCCCACTTCTTCAGTTGGCGGTGGGAAGAGTTAAGCGGTGCACCTCCATCAGGGCACATCATATATGTTGCCTTTTGAGACTCGTGGTCGCTCGAGTCGTCGTCTAGGCAGTCTTCATCCTCATCCTCCCCCTTCCTTTCCCGCGCCGGCGCGGGCTTCACCCTCTTGTTCTTGAACTTTCCAGGGGGACCCCCCTGGTCGCCCTTCTTCCTGCCTGGTCCTTCGCCACCGTCTCGGACCTTTTCCTCGTCACGTCTTTTGTACTCTGCACTCTGCTTCTCAGCAAGTTATGCAACTTGTCGGCAGTGTTGGAGGTCGTGGCCCTTGGTGCGATGGATCTTGTGGTACTTCTCGACATATTTGCCCTTCCACTTCTTGTTGTGTCACTTCCCCTTTTTGTTGGGGCCTCGGCGTCTTCGTCTTCGGAGTCGGCCTCTGCATCGACGTCTTCATAGGGAAGCCTCCTCCCCTCGTCTGCTCGTGCACATTTGTTTGCCAGGGCATAAAGCTCGGCGACATCGTGGACCTTGTTCATCGCAAGCTCCTCGTGCATCTTCCGATTTTGCACGTTCTGATGGAACGCACTCATGACTGCGGCTGGGTGAACATCCGTGATGTTGTGCTGTATGCGGCTGAATCTGTGGATGTACTTGCGCAAAGTCTCACCCTCCTTCTGGGGGATGATGTGCAAGTCACTCTCCTGGCCAGGCGCCCGGTGGCCGCCCGTGAAGGCGCCAACGAAGTGCTAGCACAACTCCTTCTCGGAGGAAATGGAGTTCTTGGGTAGATGCATCAACCACGACTTGACGTTGGGCTTGAGCACCAACGGGAAGTAGTTGGCTAGTATCTTGTCGTCCCAGCCCTCGGCAGCATGCACTGCGATGGCGTAGATGCTTAGGAACTCGGGTGGGTTGGTCTTGCCATCGTACTTCTCGGGATTTCCGGCTTGAAGGTACGGGAGCTGGGCCTCTGGACCTGCCGCAACTCGCGGGTAAATGCCGGAGAGCCCATCTCATAAGGTAAGTCACCAGGATATCGCGACACGGGAGTGTCTGCAGCGGCTCCAGCACGTCTGTCTAATTGACGGTGCATTTCTCGCTGCCGCTCGATGAGAGTACGCGCGTCCTCCTTGCGTCACTCGTGAAGAACATCACATTGATCGCGGTGGGTCCGTGGGTCGGAAGACCCGGTTGAATCATCAGAGGCGATAACCCTTTGCCGCCGCCGTGGGGGAGAGTGCACCGTGGCGGTGGCAGCTCCAGTCTTCTCGGTACGGTCGTGGGTGTGTTTGTTGGAGGGTCGTTTCGACGTCCCCTCCTGCTAGCACCCATTCCCCTTGGCGAGGGTGAAGAGACTCTAGATGGTGGCCCTCCACTCCTCGAGCCTGTCTGCTATTGGAGAGAAGTACAAAAGTAGTTGACCTTGCTTTAGGGCTTCTGCCGGCGTGGCCGGCGGCGATATGTCCGAAGACCGCGAGGGGCTCTTACTTCTAACTACGTTATAAGGAGCGCCCCCTTGGTCCCGCGGTGGTGCACCGCCCTGGCCAGTCACAGAGCGTGCGCGTCGGCCCTGCGAGTCTTGGGAACAAGGCCCGGGAGTCCTTCGTGGGGGCGGTGAATCGCCGCCGCTCTAGTGTGGCCCGTCGCGCTCGCCCTGGGAAAGTCGGGGCGGGTCCGTCCTCGTCGTCGTCTTGGAGGATGTACTCACATCCTTCAAAGTAGTGGCGCAACCCGTGGGCTACGGAGCTACATCCTACGACGCACCGGGGCGCGGATGGTCGTCGCGGTCCCGGACGATACCACTCGCTCGGGTTTCTAATCCAGAGTGTAGAGGAAGTTCGGGACCTCCGCCTCCTTGTCCTGCACCCGCACCCTCACCCGCCCGCGCAGGAGCAGGAGCATTGGGTGCAGGTGTGTCGGTTGTCGGAGCACCCCTCCTCTTGGGGGCCATGGCGGTGAAGAAGAACTGGTGCGCTGATGGCTAACCCAGATCAACACGACCTCAGCACCCCCTACTTGGTGCGCCAAAGATGTCGGGGAAATCGACACCTATGGGAAGCTCTAAGGGTCCCTTGATTGTTTGCCGGAGGGATAGAGGTGGCGCTGAGAGCGGAGCTAGTCATCAACAACAGCAAGGTCGTTTACCCAGGTTCGAGCCGCTTGGCGCGTAAAACCCTACTCCTGCTTGATTTGTATTGGGGGCTTACTGTAGGGTTAGTTGCTACAATAATTTAGCTTGTGATTAGGGAGTCTCAAATCCCAAAAGGTCTAACCCCTAGAAAATGAGCCTTGGGCCTCCTTTTATAGGCAAAGGGGTCACCAACAGTGTGCTCACGGGTTGCATAGTGAACAGGGTTCACCGCTTATCTTTCTACTATGGTGTCAGGGGCAGTAAATTCCTTATCTGGCCCCTGACCTGCATCAAGGTGGCTTCGACACGTACTCAGGTGGATCAACACCTGGGTCTTGCACTGGCGCATGAGGATGCGTTGGAGCGGTGGAACTGTTGCAAAAACGGGGGATGACACCTCGCGAGCGAAGGGAGCTTGCTGGCCTGGTGTCCCTATTGGTGGACTTGATTATCTTCCCGACAAGGAGGGCTTGTCGGGGTCTTGAACGTCTTCCCAACAAGGAGGGCTTGTCGGGGCCTTGCGAGTCTTCCCACCAAGGAGGGCTTGCCGGGGCCTTGCAGATCTTTGCGAGTCTTCCCGGCAAGGAGGGATTGCCGGGGCCTTGCGGGTCTTCCCAGCAAGGAGGGCTTGCGGGGGCCTTGTGAGACTTGCCAGCAAGGAGGGCTTGTTGGGGCCTTGTGTCTGGAACTTTTGTACTCTACGCCCTTGGAGAGGGGGCATGGCCTCGGTGGGTTTTGGTTTGTCTTCTTGCCAGTCTTCCTTGTGTGCTGCCGCCAAGGGCGTTGCCGGTACCCATGCACAAGACTGGGGCACAAGAGACCCCAGTCTCTAGTGCACTGACAATAGTTCCTATGAATAGGCATTTTATAAGCAAACATATTATCAAGGCAAGCAAAAACTAGCATATGGAAGGAAGAAGAAAGAGACAATAGCAATCTCAACATGAAGAGAGGTAATTTAGTATCATGAAAATTTCTACAAGCATAATTTACTCTCTGGTAATAATTACATGTAGGATCATATTCAAATTAAACAATGTATCTATCATATAAAATATTCTTTTCATGATCAACATGCATAAAAGTCTTATCATCTTCCAAAATAGTGGGATTATCATCAACTAAAGTTATGACCTCTCCAAACCAACTTTTATCAAAAATAATATAAGACTGAACACTCTCCAAATATGTGGGATTCTTTTTACCTAAAGTTATGACCTCTCCAAACCAACTTTTATCCAAAATAATATAAGATTGAACACTCTCCAAATATGTGGGATTATTTTTACCTAAACTTGACACTCTTACAAAGCCACTTTTGATACTATTGCAAACATTATAATCAAAAGCATATTCATCATGAGGTTTAAATAATTATTCAAGATCATAAGAAGAATTATCACCCCAATCATGATCATTGCAATAAGAATTGGACATGGTGAAATTATCATCCCCAAGATTGTAGTTTTGCATATCATTAACATAATTGACATTAATAGAATTTTTAATACCATCATTGCAATCATGCTTTTCAATCAAGGAGATATCATGAATCACTTCATCACAATTTTCACATTCACGAATCTGAGGCAAAACTTCATGGAGACAATCAAGTACACTCAACTCACTAGCAATTGGATATCTTGAGAAGATTAGCAAGTGGATGAGGATCCATAACAATAGATTTTTAGCAACCAAGGATGCAAGGAAATAGAAGGCACATGGTAACACAAGTAGACAAAAAGAGATCCGGCAAGAAAAAGGCGAATAAAACGGCAAATTGGTGAACAGGGGGAGAGGAAAACGAGAGGCAAATGGAAAATAAAGTAAATGAAAGATATGAGTTTGTGATGGGTACTTGGTAGGCTTGATCTCGCTATGTATCCTCCCCGGCAACACCGCCAGAAATCCTTCTTGCTACCTCCTGAGCTTGCGTTGGTCTTCCCTTGAAGAGGAAAGGGTGATGAAGCGAAGTAGATAAGTATTTCCCCCAGTTTATTGAGAACCAAGGTATCAATCCAGTAGGAGGAACAAGCAAGGCCCCAATTATAGTACCTACACAAATAATCAAACACTTGCACCCAACGCTATAAACGGGTTGTCAATCCCTTCACAGTTATTTGCAAGGATGAGATCTGATAGAGATAGATATAAAAGAGTGCGAAAACAAAACTAAATAAATTGCAAGAATACTTTTTTGGTTTTTTTAGTTTATAGATCTGAAAATATAATATGGCAAATAGACCCGGGGCCATAGGTTTCACTAGAGGCTTCTCTCATAAAGGAAAATAATACGGTGGGTGAACAAATTAGTGTCGAACAATCGATAGAAAAGCAAATAATTATGAAGATATCCAAGGCAATGATTATGCATATAGGAATTACTGTCGGGTTTCGGGCTCCACAAAACCCTAGGGATTCGAACTCAGGGCGCGCGCACAGGCCACTCAAAAGATTCGGTTTTCCGGACTCACTACACGTTGGGCAAGGCTAAGAACTCACGCGACGGTGAGGAGATCTCAGAACACGGTAGTTTACCCAGGTTTGGGCCGCTGCGAAGCGTAAAACCTTACTCTGCTTTTGGTGGATTGCCTCTCACGGAGGTTGATGAATGAGATAGTATAGTGCTCTTGAACCTCAGGAGGCCAAGTGGCTTGGTGTATTGCTCTAGGGTTACGATGATCCGATCCGTCTCTCAGGTATCCTTCCCTCTCTATTTATAGTGGAGGCCAGGGTCCTCTTCCCTTATCGTAGGCAGAAAGGAAACCCACAATGGCCAGTTTTGGTGGGAGACAAGGGAACATGCTTCCCCTTTCAAATTGGTCTTCGCTTGGAAAGTAACTGTCTGCGCTGCAGGGAAAGGCCCATGGTGACGTCGGCCCTACTAACGGGCGACGGCGGTTTCGTTGCACCAGAAGGGAAACCTTTGGGAGATGCCTTTAGGGCCCATGTACGCTCTTGCCCTCTTTGCACCAAAGGGGGAACTGCACTGCTCTCTCATCTGAGGGTCGCGTGTCCACCTTCTGCGTCATCCTTGACTCCTAAGGCTGGGCCTTGCCTAACAATGTCCGCCTCTCCGGATGGGTCCTGAGGAGGCCCCTACGGGTCTTGATTCTATTTCTCCTCGTGAGGCTTGGTCTCTCACGAGGGCTTTGCCGAGCTTGTTGGTGCTTGATTGATGTAGTGGGCCCGCCCTTGGTCACAGAGAGGCATGTCTAGGTACCCCCGTTCCCAGGACGCCGACAGTAGCCCCCGGGCCCAAGGCGCTCCCGGGCTAGCAAAGCCTTGGAGGCAGCCTAAAGTGTCGCGGGCCCTAAATGTCTGCGGGCCAGGCTTCACACGCGCCGCGCCCCCAGCGGCAACACTCTGGTCAAATTGATGTGACGCCTGGATGCTGCGCCAGCCATCACTGCTTCCTGGGGGTGGCGCATGTACACACGCCACACGGTCGCGTCCCCTCATGAATTACGTGGGCCCGGGGACGCGAAGGGACGCCTGCCTGCTCTGGGATGCCTATTTAACCCGGCGAGGGCAATAAGGCTTGCGTCACCTCAGTCTTCTTCGCCTTCCACCTTCATCCCTCCACTCTCACAACATGGCGCCGGTGAGGAGATTCTCTGCTGCCAATAAGGGGAAGGCCCCTCGCGAAGGTCTTGCTGCTCCAACTACCAAGAGGGGATGAGGCCGCTCTCGGAAGTACGCGACAGCGTCGACAGCGGCCTCCGGCGGACGCGGTCGTGGTTTCGCCTTACCGGGAATCACCATCGGCAGCCATGGCGGGGCGTTGACCGGTGCGGGTGCCCGTGGCGGCCGGAATGGGAGGTCGGTCATGGCCACTCGGCCGCTTAGCCCGCGGCTCCACTCGGCTGATACGGCGATGGAGTTCATGACGTGGGTGGACAAGCTGGAGATCGCCTGGCTCTAGCTCCCGAGCTTCTTCGCGAAGGCGCTGCAGGCGGGTGGGCTCTCGGGCCTTTGGCTACAGGCCGACGGCTGCTACGGCGGGGCGTCCTGGGTTGAGATCGAGGTCACCCCCCATGACTACGTTTATTTGAACCGCGGGTGGCAGGCGTTCGCCCGCGCCCGAGGCTTGAAGGGGAGGTGCTACCTCCATTTCAAGTTCGACGGGGAAGCGACGCTCTTTATAAAGATCTTCGGTGTCGAGGGCGATCGTCTGGGTTGCTACCCGGAGAACGCCGGCCGTGGCGGTCCCGTGGATGAGCCCATCTCTGGCGATGGGCGCCACGCCTCCAACAGCAGTGACACCCCCTACGGGAGGAACCCGAGTGACAAGAGCTTCGATAGCTACGACGAGCTGCCTCACCGCCGTGCCCAAGCCTCGGGGGGAAGCCCCCAAGCACGGCGCCGCCCGTCTGCTCCTGCGGCGCCTGTGAATGAGGAGGAGGACACGATATGAGTCTCGGTGTGCAGGTGTTGGGCGTCGGCGGCAGCAGCCCTCCTCCGGGATCTCCATCGCTAGTTGTCTTCTCCTTGCTCTCGACCGTGCATCCACGTGAAGAGGGGTAGACTCTTTGGGCATGTAATGGATTTTCGCAGCCGCCCCCTTTTGTTAGTGATGTTGTTTCTCTGCTGGTTTAGATACTTATAGCTTGGTATGCTTGTGGGGGACTTTTTTGTTGCGATGCACGACTGTGGTGTTCGGGGGGGCTCGTTGGTTGGTTGGTCTTTCCCTTGCTGCAGGTGAAGTGGGTCGATGCTCTCTGTCAGTTGGCCCTGGTCCCGCACATTTCCCTGCCGACGTGGAGTGCGTCCCGTTACCAAGGTCGTTCCTCCCAAGGCAAAGCCCTGGCATCGGGGTGCCAAGTGGCTTTGTGACTGGTAAGGCTCCTGAGGCGCTGTGCTCAGGAGCCCCCTTATACATTCAAGCGGCTCTACGTTGACAGGTCCCAGTCCCGCGGATTTCCCTGCCGTGAGGCGCGACTTTAAGGTCGCCCCTCATGGAACAAGGCCCTGGCACGCGGGTACCAGGTGGCTTTGTGACTGGTAAGGTTCCTGAGGCACGACGCTCAGGACCCCCCTTACACGTTCAAGAGGCCCTTGCAGTTTCTTTTTTGGAGGTCCCTAACCTGCATTCAGGAATCTCTACGTAGGTAGGTCCCAGCCCGCACATTTCCCCGCCGTCGTGAGGCGCAACCCGTTACCAAGGTGGTTCCTCACGGGGCCAGGCCCCGGCACGGGGTTCCAGGTGGCTTTGTGACCGGTAAGGCTCCTGAGGCACTATCTTCAGGAGCCCCCTTAGGCGCTCAAACTGTCCCAAGCTAAACAACTGTTGTGAGGAAAAACCAAATGTTGTTCCATCTCCAGGGTGGTGCGCCGAGCCACGATTAGGCCTCGTGAGCGAGTGCTGGTTGGCATGAGTCTGCCGACTCGTCAATGAGTACCACACGTGTATTCGGGTGCCAAGGCCTTGGCGCGGTGCCGGCACCGTGCCCCCAACCCCTGCTCGCGAGGTACGAGCGGGTGAGGGCAGACGGATGCACGACTTAGAGGAAAAGAGCATGTTGCGAAAAGTTGGAGGGAAAAAAGTTTATGCAGAAAACTTCATTTGGAATGGCCCCGAGTTTTGACTTCATAAATGCCATTAAATCCAAGCCAGAAAAAAGCAAATGGAAGCCATCTATTCTCCGCCTCCATCGCCACCCAGCGCGGAGCTAAGGTCTTGCACTAGACGTGGGGTGGACCCCTTCCGCATCCTCGGGGGGGAGGGGCCTGGGCGTATACAACCTCGGGTCGTTATTACGTAAGAGTGTCACGGTGGGGTGTATCTGGGAGCTCGCGAGGACGCTTTGGCCTCGCGAGTGTCCCTACCCCCGAGGCATTAGGCGCGTGATTCCGGAAGTCATTGGTGGAATGTGTTGATTTCCTTCGTCTTACCCACTAGGCATGGGATGGACCCCTTCCGCATCCTCAAGGGGGGGGGCGCTGGGCGTATACAACCTCGGCTCGTTATTACGTGAGAGTGTCATGGGATGAAGTAGGTTCCGGAAGCATTGAAGGATAATGCAGGGTCAATGCCGGGGCGGCGCGGAGGTAGTGCAGGGGCGGTGCAGAGTCGTCATGGGTAGAACTTGAGGAGGTGCTGGAGTTCCATGCATTCTGGATGGGGACTCCATCTTGAGTCTCCAGACGCACAGAGCTAGGCCTGGAGACGTGGACAACCTTGAAAGGGCCTTCCCACATGGGCGAAAGCTTATGCAAGCCCTCCCTGGATTGGACCCACCTCAGGACGAGGTCGCCGACTTCGAGGGTCCTAGAGCGGATGTTGCGGCAGTGGTAGCGCCGCAGGGCCTGCTGGTACCTTGCAGCTCGGAGATAGGCCCGTTGACGCACCTCCTCTTCGAGTACGAAGTCCGTCCCCCGCGCAACTTCCTCATGCTCCTCATCGAACGCCAGGACCCGCGGGGAGTGGTGCTTGATTTCGTGGGGAAGAACCGCCTCTGCTCCGTAGACAAGGAAGAACGGAGTCTCGCCGGTGGGCTTGGTTGCAGTGATGTGGATGGACCCTAGTACTGACGGGAGCTCATCGACCCAACCTCGGCCTCAAGCCTCAAGCTTCTTCTTGAAACTCCTCACTTTGAGACCCCGCAGGACCTCCGCGTTGGCGCGCTCCGCCTGGCCATTGCTCCACGGATGGGCCACCAATGCGTAGCATATCTGTATACCGAGGTTAGCGCAAAAAATCTTGAAGAGCTGACTTGTGAACTGCGGACCGTTATCCGTGATGATGCGGTTGAGGACGCGAAGCGGCTCACGAGGCCCTTGATGAACTTGACGGTGGACCCGGCCGGGATGGTGTGCACGAGGTCCAACTCCACCCACTTGGTGAATTTGTCGATGGCGATGTAGAGGTAGCATAAGCCCCCGGCGGCCCGCGGGAAAGGCCACAATATGTCCAGCTCCCAAACCTTAAAGGGCCAGGAGAGCGGGATGGTCTGGAGGCCCTGCGCGGGCTGGTGGATCTGATTGGCACCGAACTGGCAGGCCTCGCAAGACCTGACCAGCTGGGTAGCGTCATCCAGGGTTGTGGGCTAGTAAAAACCTGACCTGAATGCCTTACCTGCGAGCATGCGCGAGGAAGAGTGATGTCTGCAATCCCCTCTGTGAATGTCGGCCAGTAGCTCGCGCCCCTGCTCCCTTGAAATGCACCGTAGCGCGACGTCGTTCGGGCGCTTGTGGTACAAGGCTCCGTCTCGCACGCAGTAATCCGAGGCTTGTCGTACTATGCATTCCGCATCCTCCTCCTTCTCCGGCAATACGCCACAAAGAAGATATGCTCCGAATTCCTGCATCCAGTCGTCGTCTTGAGACTCCAGGGCCAGGAGCAGTCAAGCCCCCAAGGCTTGACCATACTCCGGAGCCCCCAAGGGTGGTGTTGGGGGAGCTCCTTTACGCGTGGTGCCAGGTCCTCAGCTGACAGTGTCGCGGAGGGCTTGAACAGTCGCTCCTCAAAAATGCGTGGCTCCTGAGCCTCGCGGCGCGAGGCTCTTTTGGCAATGTCATCCTCCTTGTTTTCGCCCCGCACGACATGCTGCAGCTCCAGGCCCTGAAAACGTTTCTCTATCTTACGTACCTCCTACAGATACGCCAACATATGCTCGTCCTTGGGTGTTTACTCCTCATTGGAGAAGTTGACGAGGAGCTGAGAGTCGCCCATCAGGTGAGGCGCTGGACCCCCAAGGTCGCCGCTGCCTTGAGCCCGATGATGAGGCCCTCGTACTCCGCTATGTTGTTGGAGACCTTCTCCCCCTTTTGGAAGCAAAGTTGCACGACGTAGCGAAGCTTGTCTCCCATCGGGGAAGTGAGGAGGACGCCAGCTGTTGGGGATATTACCTCCGGGTAACACGCCCCTGCTAGGCCGGGTCATCAAAGGGGCGACTCAACATTAGGAGTGCGGCCCTTGGCCCAGAAGCCGGATGGCAGTTCGAGAAGCTATGCAGGTGATGGACTACCAAGGCAGTTCCCAATCTTGGAAGACACAGCGACTTAGAGATAAGGAGAGCTACGATGGGTAGCATGGCCATGACTCTTGTAAACCCTAGGGCTTCGACCTGTATATAAAGGTGAGTCCCAGGGAAGGTCAGGCGAGTTAGAAATTATCGAGAGCTAGGTCAAGTGAGTTACGCCCTCCTTGTAATCGAAACCATCATCAATCCACACAAAGCAGGACGTAGGATTTTACCTCCACACGAGGGGTCGAACCTGGGTAAATCTGAGTCCCGCTTTCGCTCACCCCCTTCGAGTCGCCACCAAGCTGCAATGGCTCCATCTTTAAGTACTTTCATGAGGACATCTGCCATGATAAAACCACGACTGTTGGCGCCCACCATGGGGCCAGTGCATGATCGAGTTGAGTTCTCGAAGGGAGCCCTACTAGGGTCAGAAAGCTATGCGGTCAGCATCATGATGAAGAGCCGCCACGGAAGGTAGTACATCAACAACTCGCTGTGTGGGCCAGAAGACGATTCAGTCGAATCTGGTTATAGAATCTCCTTCGGCAAGATCAACATCTTCATCGACATGATTGAGACACCCATGCCTGAGCCGTACATCTCCACCGACATCATCGAGCCGGCCAGGTACGTCCTCCCCATCACACGACAGGACAGAAGTCGCCACGCTTTCGTCGGTTTTACGCAGGGAAACGACGTACAAGACGAACCGGCAACCCAGGAGATCACCCCCATCAATTCTAACGGCGAGTCATCAATGGGCGAGAGAGACTCAATCCATCCTATTGAGGAAGGACAACTCGGAGATCTGTCACTGGCAATGGACCCCGAGACCCTTGAGAGATCCCATCGACAAATCGCCATCTATATGGCAGGATCGGCACAGCTTCAGCAAATCCCGGTCGGCAACAACGAAACTGACGGGACATCAAAAACCCCATCTCAAACCATGGCGGAGTTAGTAGCGGAGGTCGCCAGCCTCATGGCAACCGCGGTCACGCTCGAGAATCAGGAGTCTATCAACACCGAGCTAGCGAAGCTGCGGGAGGCGATGGCCAAAGCACAGCGGGACATGGAAGCACAAGCCACCAGGGTAGAGACGCAGCAGGCTGCAATCGCAACGGAGACGGAGCGGTTGAACACCGAAGGATGGAGGCTCGAGAGACAGCAGCACACGTCCGACGCCGTTCACCAAAGGAGACACCACGGACGCATCCCGGCCGACTTACACCCGACTCGCCTCTTCGACACCCCGCGCACCCCTGGGGCGGGTCCTGATCGACCTTTACAAACTATTCCGAGGGGAGGTCCGGCTCAACCACCTAACCCGCCGCCGCCGCCTCAACCAATGGAGGCCCATGCGACTCGTTTCCAGACGCCACGAGGTCACTTCTCGAATCCTGTGGATAATGTGTTGCCGGCAACTCGCCACCTGGAGTCCCTCCCGATTTACGGAAACTCCCCAACCGAGATAGAGGCTAGAAACGCCATCGAAATGTTAAAGACGGCCGTGGTCCAGCACGCACAGTATTCTCATAGCCTCGACCGGTTACACTCCACGCCTCAGGCGAGCCACACCAGAAGTCGCCACGAGGACTTACCCACAGTAACCAGCGGGCCATGGCGTCTTCCTCAAAACAACCCGCTTGGGATGCCCGACACACGAGCCCAATACATCGTGGACGCGGCGCGAGCTTTGCGTGAGATAGAAACGGCAGCCACGCCGGGTCAGCTCTACCCGGCTTACACCTCGACACCTCGTGCGCCCCCTGACGCCGGAGGCAAGCACATTGGAGTGTCGTATCTTGCACCGGCTCCACGCAATGAGCGGATGTCGAAGACTTCAAAGGACCCAGGAAGGTCCCTAATTACTCGCCAGATGTCGAACCAGGGTCATGGATCGAGAGTTACAAACTCATGATGAACATGCTTGACGTAAATGAGGCGGTTTGCGCCAAGTATTTCACTATGATGCATGAAGGAACGATGCGTGCGTGGTTAAAAAACTTACCGCCTAACTCCATTAACACCTGTGCAGAGCTAAAAGATCGTTTCATCAAGAATACCAGAGGGACTTGCAAACGCCAGATGACCATTGTCGACCTGCAGGTCTACGTTCAGCGGCCGGATGAGTCAGCCCATCATTGGACTCGGTGAGTCGCGGAGGTTATTCATTCAACAAAAGGTATCTCGGCGGCTCAGGCAGTGTTGATCCTGGAGAAAAACTGCCATTATGAACCCTTGGTACTGAAGCTGGGGCGACTTAAGAGGAAAGTACAGGACATGGGCGAGTTGATGGATACCCTCACAAGGTATGCTGAGTTGGATGACACCAAGGATCATGGAGAGGACGACGACAATGTTAGTACCGCCAGGAAGGGTGAGTTACCGAAGGGCCATTCTCAGTTTCAGGGCCGGGGCAACCTCCACCATGGTGGGCATGGAAAAAGGAGACAACAGGAAGGTCCCATATATTTTGTCGCTAATACCAATACCGGCAACGGAAACCCGCGCCAGAAGAAGCGGGGCTTCAGTGGGAAGAAACCGCGCAATTATCACGAGATACTTCATACGTCTCCATCGTATCTACTTTTCCAAACTCTTTTGCCCTTGTTTTGGACTCTAATTTGCATGATTTGAATGGAACTAACCCGGACTAACGCTGTTTTCAGCAGAATTGCCACGGTGTTGTTTTTGCGCATAAATAAAAGTTATCGGAATGACCTGAAAATTTACGGAGAATTTTTGTGGAGCTGTGAGCCCACAAGAATCAGCGAAGGAAGTGGAGCTGTGAGCCCACAAGCCCACCAGGGGCGAGGGCCCCCTCGCCACGTCTGGCAGGCTTGTGGGGCCCACAACGCTCCTCCGCCTCCAAATCCAGCTGTATTTAGTTCGTTTCATACGGAAAAAAATCAAGGGGAAGAGTTCATCGCGTTTTACGATTCGGAGGCGCCGCCACCTCCTGTTCTTCATCTGGAGGGCAGATCTGGACTCCTTTCTGGGCTCCGGAGAGGGGAGATCACCGCCATCATCATCACCAACCTTCCTTCATCACCAATTCGATGATGCTCTTCACCGTTCGTGAGTAATCTCATCGTAGGCTTGCTGGACGGTGATGGGTTGGATGAGATCTATCATGTAATCGAGTTAGTTTTGACGGGGATTGATCCCTAGTATCCACTATGTTTTGAGATTGATGTTGCTACTACTTTGCCATGCTTAATGCTTGTCACTAGGGCTCGAGTGCCATGATTTTAGATCTGAACCTATTATGTTGTCGCCAATATATGTGTGTTCTTGATCCTATCTTGCAAGTTGTAGTCACCTACTATGTGTATGACCCGGCAACCCCGAAGTGACAATAGTCAGAACCACTCCCGCAGATGACCATAGTACGAGGAGTTCATGTATTCACCAAGTGTTAATGCATTGGTCCGGTTCTTTATTAAAAGGAGAACCTTAATATCCCCGTAGTTTCCATTAGGACCCCGCTGCCACGGGAGGGATGGACAATAGATGTCATGCAAGTTCTTTTCTCTAAGCACGTATGACTACATACGGAATACATGCCTACATTAGATTGACGAACTGGAGCTAGTTACATATCTCTCCGTGTTATAACTGTTGCATGATGAATAGCATCCGGCATAATCATCCATCACCGATCCAATGCCTACGAGTTTTTCCTACTGGTCCTTGCTACGTTACTTTGCCGCTACTGATGTCACTGTTGCTACTGTTACTCTCTTGCTACTGTTGTCACTTTACTGCTACTAGTTACTGTTGCTACTGCTGCTATCACACTACTTTGCTACTTATACTTTGCTGCAGATACTAAATCTTTCAGGTGTGGATGAATTGACAACTCAACTGCTAATACTTGAGAATATTCTATGGCTTCCCCTTGAGTTGAATCAATAAATTTGGGTTGAATACTCGACCCTCGAAAACTGTTGCGATCCCCTATACTTGTGGGTTATCAATGCTCAAAGGCCCTTGTCCGCAGCATGCCACGGCGGAGGGACCGGCGACTCACTCTTGGGAGGATTGCTACATGATGTAGGAATTCCGGGCCGAGGCGCTCAGAAGAGGTCAGGGCGGTGATTAGGGCCAGGGACAGGAGCAACCGGCGCGCCTGGGTCATGCCAAATCCCGTTCGACGGCTTTCCTAACCAGGGACCACAGGGCGGGTCACAGCCCATCGCTGGACAATACTAAGTTGACAACCAGCAGTACAACCCGCTTGGAGTATTTCAGCAACCACACCCGCAAGGGGATCTCCAGCGATAGGAAGACCGTGGCGGTTTTCAGAATAACCCTAAGCGACTAAACAGCGGGCAATATCACGTGTTCACCACCAGCATCTGCAAGCGAGATCAGAAGGTGAAACATAGAACCTTCGGCGTGGTTGAGCCGGCGCTCCCCCGATACCTTCACTGGTCTGAACAGCCCATAACGTGGAGCAGGGAAGACCACCCGCCCGGAGTAGATAACCCTGGCGACTTGGCTTTGGTCGTGGCTCCCCAAGTCGGGGGCTACACCCTTTCCAAGGTCCTCATCGATGGAGGCAGCAACATTAACATCTTATACTTTGATACCTTCCGACGGATGAATCTCTTGGAGAAAGACTTGATGCCATCGTCCACGGTCTTCCACGGCATCGTCCCCGGTAAGTTGGCATATCCAATTGGGAGAATTAAACTTAACGTGGCCTTCGGCACAGAGTCCAATTACACGAGCGAGTCTCTCATGTTCGAGGTGTTCAAAATCAAGAGCCCCTACCATGCGCTGTTTGGAAGGCTGGCGTACGCCTGATTTATGGCCCGCCCATGTTATGTTTATCTCAAACTCAAAATGCTCGGCCCTAAGGGACATATTACCATCAGCGGAGACAGGAAGATAGCTCAAGAATGTGAAGAAGGAGACGCAGCTTACGCTGAGTCCGCTTGCGCGGCCGAAGAGCTCAAATTTCACCAAGCTAATGTTGACCCGACAGACATGACGCCGCTCAAGAGGCCAACCATCGACTGTGAGCCGCCCCTCAAGTTTAAACCGACGGACGATACCAAGGTCATAGACTTCAGGCCTGGCGACTCCACCAAGCAGTTCACTATCGGGGCGGGTCTGGATCCCAAATAGGAAAGCGCACTCATCGAATTCATCCGTGAGAATCAGGACATCTTCGCATGGAAACCTTCTGATATGCCAGGTGTACCGACAGAATTCGCTGAGCACAATCTTAACACTGACCCCAAAGTTAAGCCAGTCCAGCAGTACCTTCACAGGTTTAATGAAGAGCGTCGTAAGGCAATCGGAGAGGAAGTCACCCGGCTTTTGGCCGCCAGGTTTATCATCGAGGTTTTCCATCCTGAATGGCTGGCTAACCCGGTCCTGGTGCTTATAAAGAACGTCACTTTCCGCATGTGCATCAATTACAATAACCTCAACAGAACCTGTCCAAAGGGTCCCTTCGCCCTTCCCTGCATCGATCAAATTATTGATTCGACGGCGGGTTGTGAGTGTTTGTGTTTCTTGGATGCTTACTCAGGATACCACCAGATCAAGATGGCGTTGGCGGATCAGGAGAAGACATCCTTCATAACCCCCTTCGGAGCTTTCTGTTACGTGTCTATGTCGTTCTGGCTCAAGAGTGTGGGGGCGACTTATCAGCGTTGCATCTAAAATTGTTTGGACAACCAGATCGGTCGTAATGTTCACGCCTATGTGGATGACATCATGGTCAGATCTCAACAGAAGGAGTCGCTCTTGGAGGATCTCAAGGAAACTTTTGACAATCTGCTCATCTACCAGATGAGGCTTAATCCCACCAAGTGTGTGTTTGGTGTTCCTCCAGGGAAGTTTTTGGGCTTTTTGGTGTCGGAACATGGCATTGAAGCTAACCCGGACAAAATTGAAGCAATTACTTCGCTGGGGAAACCGGCTAACATTAACCAAGTCCAGCGAATGGTAGGTCGAATCGCAGCTCTGAGCCGCTGTATAAGTCGCCTTGGGGAGAAGGCCATCCCTCTCTATCAGTTTCTCAAGAAAACTGATCGATTCGTATGGACAGACCAAGCCAATGAAGCCTTTGAAGCCTTGAAGCAACAATTAGTTAACCTGCCAGTATTGTCGGCTCCGACGTAGAAGGAACCTATGCTCCTATACATCGCGGAAAATTCCAAGGCAGTTAGCGTGGCAATGGTGGTCGAGCGAAAGGAAGAAGGAAAGGAGTATTCGGTCCAACGACCCGTGTATTTTATCAACGAGGTCCTAACCCTCTCCAAGCAACGTTACCCGCATAGGCAGAAGCTGGTTTTTGGGGTGTTTATGGCAAGTCGGAAGGTGAAGCACTACTTCCAGGAACATCCCATCACGATCGTCAGTTCTGCCCCCTTGGCGACATCATACAGAATCAAGAGGCAACTGGACGGAGTGCTAAGTGGGCCATCGAGTTAGGGCCCCATCATGTGCGGTATACGCCCCGGGCGGCCATCAAATCTCAAGCACTCATGGACTTCATCAATGATTGGACCGAGTTGCAAATCCCAGAGGATAGGCCCGATCATACTTATTGGACCATCTATTTTGATGGATCTAGGCAATTGGAAGGCTCGGGGGCTGGCTTGGTGATAACTTCGCCTCAAGGTGACAAGTTTTGCTATGTCCTTTGGGTCATGTTCCCATGTACCAATAATGCAGCAAAAAATGAAGCTTTGCTCCATGGGTTGCGACTCGCCAAAGAGATGAATCTCACGCGAGTCAGATGTCTGGGTGACTCAGATTTGGTGGCACAACAGGTTTCAGGCACCTGGGATTCAAGAGACCCCTTGATGGCGGCTTATAGACGAGCTGTGTCAGATGTAGTGGGTCATTTCCATGGTTATCAAGTGGATCACATCGACCGGCAACTTAATGAAGCAGCGAACCCTCTTTCCTGTCTTGGCTCACAACGTAAGTCGGTTCCTCCCAATGTGTTTTTGGATGTATTACATAACCCCTCGGTGAGGCTGCCTTCAGAAGAAGACTTGACGGTGCCGGACCCCGAGTCTCAACTCGTGGCGGCTCTTCATGCTACTCCGGATTGGGAGGCTCCTTATGTGGCGTATCTCACCAGAGGCGAGTTACCTGTCGATGAATTATTGGCTCACCTAATCGTTCGTCGGTGTAAATCCATGGTCATACACAACGGCGAGTTGCACAAATGAAGAAGGATGTATGATCCTTAATGAGATTCACGCAGGCGACTGTGGTCACCATGCTCGGTCACGATCCTTGGTTTCTAAAGCCTTCAGACATGGGTTCTATTGGCTGACGGCTCATGCAGACGCAGAGGAGATTGTTCGCCGATGTGATGGATGCCAAAAATTTGGACGTCAGATGCACGTGCCGGCTCAGGAATTGCGGATGATACCAATCACTTCGCCGTTTGCAGTCTGGGGGCTTGACATGGTTGGCCCTTTCAAGATGTCATCCAATAAAAAGACTCACCTATCGGTGGCGGTTGACAAGTTTTCCAAGTGGGTTGAGGCAGAGCCCGTTAGTAGCTACGATGCAGACACGACTGTCAAATTCTTGAAAAAATTGATTTTCATATTTGGATACCCTCATAGTATCATTACTGACAATGGTACTAATCTGTCGAAAGGTGCAATGCAAGAGTTTTGTTCACGAGAGCATATCCGGCTTGACGTCTCCGTGGTTGCACATCCCCAGTCTAATGGGCAGGCGGAAAGGGCGAATCAGGAAATATTGCAGGGAATTAAGCCTCGGCTCATCGTACCTTTGGAACGTACTCCAGGGTGTTGGGTGGAAGAATTGCACTCAGTATTATGGAGCATCAGGACAACTCCAAATCGCTCCACGGGCTTTACTCCTTTCTTTCTGGTCTACGGGGCAGAAGCGGTGTTACCAAGTGACATCAGACACGATTCACCGTGAGTCGCTGCATATGTGGAACAGGATAACGAGCTAGCATGACAAGACTCGTTGGATGCTTTGGAGGAAGAACGTGACTTGGCCGCACCACGATCGGCGATCTACCAACAAGACTTGTGCCGCTACCACAGCCACCGGGTCAAGAGCCGGGCTTTTCAAGATGGCGACTTGGTGCTCTGTTTGATTCAAGATCACACTGGTATGCACAAACTGTCACCTCCGTGGGAAGGACCGTTTGTCATCAGCAAGAATCTTTGAAACGGCTCATACTACTTGGTGAATCTTTGCCCAGATCAGCCAACTACAGAGGTTGAGACAACTCGCCCCTGGAATATAGCCCACCTGTGGCCTTACTACACTTAGAGCAATGGGCTCCTTTTTTTCCAAATTTCAGAAAATTGTAATTCATTATTTATGAAACCAATAAAGCCGGCACCCACGAACTTTGGGGTCCTTTGCCGTTTCAGCTTTCGAAAGCATAAGTCTTTATTGTTCTATAAGTCGTCCAATCATGGACGCTATCAAAGCCAAAGAGCATAAGTCACCATGTTGCGCTTATTTCAAAACTGGGCCTTGATAAGCCAAAGAGGACCAGTCGCCACGTGCACGGTTCAAACATAGGCGCCTTAGATGATTTTGAGAATTAAGTCGGCTTACTTGGGGGCTACCAGTTCCCAAGTCATTTTGCAGTAAGTGCGTACACGCTTCTTCGATCCTATGCATGACTTTTCCTAAATCATAGGTCACTTGGGGGCTTCCACTCACCGAGTTCAGCCTGAATACCCTCTTGGCTAGCGAAAAAATACCGCATTACAAATGGTTATACTGGACTATGTGTTGGACAAGTCGCCACATGGACCTATGTACTCTGGGAGAGTCAATCTGTCATTGGGACCCTGAACTCGCCCTGGTTAAAACATAAAAGGTACCGGCCGAAGCCACATGTGGAGAATAGAGAAACCATTGGTTCATTGAACCTGCTTCATTGAAGCTTGACTCGCGCCTGATCAGCCAGTCTAAAAAAACAAGGCTGTTGCAAAAGCCTTCTAAGGGTAACACTAGAGTTTTTGCAAACTCGTCTTGTCCTATCGCAGCTCATTGAGCCGGCGAATTTTCTTTCTTTCTGGCACGACCACAAGGTTTCATAATATCTTTGAGTCGGCTTCTGTTTATAACTCGCCACAACTCATTGGGCCAGCTTTTAACTACTATTTTCCATAGCCCAGGGGGCTGGTTTATTTTTTGCCATAACCCAGGGGGCTGGTCTATTCTTTGCCATAAGCTCACTGAGTCGGCTTACGTTTTCCTGACACATAGGATGAAGGTTTTATGTCAAACTGTGACACTTCCTTGTTTAACAAAGTTAAAGACGATTCATGAATAAGACTAAAGGAATCAGTGCTTCCGGAAGGTCAATCAAAAGGCAGTAGTGACCAATTGTTTCCCCAGAAGATCTAACAAGCTATTACATGGCTCGCATGGCCAAGTCGGGCATCATCCCCTCGTGAAGAAAGGATCAGACTGTCTTTTTAAGGCAAAAATTAAATCTTGCGAAGACTCAAGCCGCCTTTGAGTCACCTTGCCTTGAACTCTCTCCAACTTCAATTTGTAAGTCGCCTAGTTTCCAGTTACACTTGGAGAGGGCGATGAACTCATCTTCATCATCAAGGAAGAGGGATAGATCCATGTCAAGGTCAAAAGGATTCTTGGGCTAACGAGGAGCCAAGCTAGTAATTTCGTACGAGGGAGGAGTCACATTCTTGTTCTTCTCATCATATGCGGCCTGGTATTTATTCAAATCCAAGCCGGCTGCCAGCTGGGTCGCCAAGAAGTGGGATTCCTTGATCACTCGGTGGTAGTCCTCCTCGGCGAACTCTGACCCGTCGTCCTTCAGTTCAGGGTAGCCAACGTCTATTTCTTTTGGTTTCAGCTCCGGAGCATAGGCTAAACACCGGCTTAGGGTGTTCAGGACTCCCTTCCAGGCGGCTGATCTTTTCAGTTCCTCTATTTGAGGAGGCAACTTGGACAGATAGCTCAGCATGTTTTTGATGGATTTAACTGGCTCTTTGCTGCCCATCACCGCTTTGATTGTCAGCACGCCCCCTGTATATAACTGCTCGGTGAAGGTATACATAGCCTTTTGCTTCAGCATGCAGTCATCTGGGAGATTGGCGGCTTGTGAACCTACAAAGGACACATCAGTATTTGATAATTTTGGAAGATTAAACTTATTTCTTCAATAAGAAAGGGTAATGCTTACCAAACATGGATACAGTCATGTTGGAGATATGCTTTTTCAAGCCAGAAAGCTCGTGCTAGGCGGCGTCCAGTTTCCTTTCAGCTTGCTCAGCACGCTTCAGGATGGCGGCTTGGTCAGCTCTGGCTTTCTTCTCCAGTTTTTTATGATCAGCTTTCATTCTCTCCAGTTCAGCTAGGACCAAGTGATATTTCCTTTGTGACTCAGATCGTGCATTTTGTTGGTCAGCTAGATTCTTCCTTAAGTCGGCTAAAGCTGACTCAGCCTGGGTCATAGATTCCTGCAAAACAAAATGTGGGGAGATAAGTTTCAAAATTATTGCAAGCAATATTCCTGACACTTGGGGGCTAATGTTTGATTCTATTCAAAGTCATACAAAATTGGAGTTGGCCGAATGATGGACATCTGCCGTGATAAAAACACGACACTAGCCCCTGCTCCCATTCGCGCGAAGGCTCGGTCGAAGTGCATTGTCCATCATTCGGGCGCCTCTACTCTGGGGCAAGGGATTGGTTCCCTTCCAGCCCCTGGTCAGGTGCGTCCGTCCATTCCGCCACGAAGTCGGCCAAGGTGACTCCTTTGATGACCCTGGTCGTGCTGAATTCGATGTTGAAGGCCCGAAGCTCGATGTTCCACTCAGCAACTCTTCGTGCCGCATTTGGGTTGTGCAAGATCTTCTCCAAGGGGTAAACAGATATGACCTTGATCGGGTGTCCTTGGAAATAGTGACGCAGCTTGCGCGAGGCGACGAGGAGTGCGAGAAGCAGTTTCTGCTGCATGGGGTAGTGCGAACAGGCGTCCCGTAGTACTGTGCTGACAAAGTACACGAGGTTCTCGACGAGGACGTGACCGCCCGGGGCATCGCGATCCTTGGTGGCTTCAGGAGGCTGGGACACTTCGTCGTCCGAGGGAAAGTTGGGGCCTCGGGAGCACAAGGCTCTTCAAGTCCTGATTCGCCAGTCTGGACCTCGGGTCCCTCCACTCGTGAGGGGGTTGGAGCTTGCGGGTCGCGTGAACCCTCTGGAGCATCGGGCAAGGGCCCGCTGTGGCTTCCCAAAGTAACGCCCTTGCCGGCTCGCTCCTCCCTTACTACCACCAAAGTGGTGCTGGCGGAGTGTGGGCGTGGCAGTGAGGTACAGAAGGAGGAGCTCCCGAGGGCGAGGCGCCACCATAACTGGTGGGATCGTGAGGTAACGCTTGAGCTCTTCGAAGGAAGCATCGGCTTGTCGGGTCCACTCGAAGGGATCTTTCCTTTTCATGATCTTGAAGAAGGGCAGTGCCCGCTCGCCAACCTTGGAGATGAAACGGCCCAAGGAGATGACACACCCTGCCAACTTCTGCATTTTCTTGAGGGTTGTGGGCACGCTCATCTTGTTTATGGAATTTACCTTTACCGGGTTAGCCTCGATCCCCCGGTGCGACACCAGGAAACCAAGTAGCTTGCCTGATAGGACTCCGAAGACACACTTCTCGGGATTAAGCTTCAGGTTCACCTCCCGCAAGCTGGCGAAGGTCTCTTCCAGATCCTCCACCAGGGTTTTGGCTTGCCTTGACTTGACCGCGATGTCATCGATGTAGGCTTCCACATTCCTCCCGAGCCTCGGCCCCAAGGCAATGTGCATCAATAGCTGGAAGGTCGCCCCACTGTTCCGCAGCCCGAAAGGCATGCGCTCGTAGCATTACACCCAGCAAGGAGATAGGAAGGCCGTCTTCTCAACGTCCTCCACCGCCATCTTGATCTGGTGGTAGCCCGAGAAGGCGTCCAAGAAGCACAGAAGGTCGCACCCTGCAGTGGAGTCCATGATCTGGTCGTTGCGCGGTAGCGGGAACGGGTCCTAAGGACAGGCCTTGTTGAGGTTCATGAAGTCGACGCACATGCGCTCCTTCCCACCGGGTTTGCCACCCGCTCCGGGTAGCGCACCTCCCTTATGACCCTTGCTCCCTGTTGGGGAACGTGGCATGGGAAACAAAAAATTTCCTACGCGCACGAAGACCTATCATGGTGATGTCCATCTACGAGAGGGGATTTCCGACCTACGTACCCTTGTAGATCGCACAACAGAAGCGTTAGTGAACGCGGTTGATGTAGTGGAACGTCCTCAATCCGCCCCGCGAACCGTCCCACGAACAGTCCCGCGATCCGTCCCACGATCCGCTCCGATCTAGTGCCGAACGAACGGCACCTCCGCGTTCAGCACACGTACAGCTCGACGATGATCTCGGCCTTCTTGATCCAGCAAGAGAGACGGAGAGGTAGATGAGTTCTCTGGCAGCGTGACGGCGCTCCGGAGGTTGGTGGTGATCTAATCTCAGCAGGGCTCCGCCCGAGCTCCGTAGAAACGCGATCTAGAGGAAAAACCGTGGAGGTATGTGGTCGGGCTGCCGTGGCAAAAGTTGTCTCAAATCAGCCCTAATACCTCAGTATATATAGGAGGGAGGGAGGGGAGGAGGCAGCCTCAAACCCTCAAGGTTTGGCCGAAATTTGAGGTGGAGGAGTCCTACTCCAATCCTACTTGGAGTAGGATTCCACCTTCCCACTTGGAAACTCTTTCCACCTTGTGTTTTTCCCTTCTCAAACATTATGGGCCTTAGTGGGAACTTATTCCAGCCCACTAGGGGCTGGTTTATCTCTTCCCATAGCCCATGAGACCCCTTGGGATGTGACACCCCTCTCGATGGTCCCCATCACCCCTCCCGGCACTCCCGGTACACTACCGATGAGCCCGAAACTTTTCCGGTAATGCCCGGAAACTTTCCGGTAACCAAATGAGGTCATCCTATATATCAATCTTCGTCTCCGGACCATTCCGGAAACCCTCGTGACGTCCGTGATCCCATCCGGGACTCTGAACAACATTCAGTAACCAACCATATAACTCAAATACGCATAAAACATCGTCGAACCTTAAGTGTGCAGACCCTGCAGGTTCGAGAACTATGTAGACATGACCCGAGGGACTCCTCGGTCAATATCCAATAGCGGGACCTGGATGCCCATATTGGATCCTACATATTCCTAAGATCTTTATCGGTTGAACCTCAGTGCCAAGGATTCATATAATCCCGTATGTCATTCCCTTTGTCCTTCGGTATGTTACTTGCCCGAGATTCGATCGTCAGTATCCGCATACCTATTTCAATCTCGTTTACCGGCAAGTCTCTTTACTTGTTCCGTAATACAAGATCCCGCAACTTACACTAAGTCACATTGCTTACAAGGCTTGTGTGTGATGTTGTATTACCGAGTGGGCCCCGAGATACCTCTCTGTCATACGGAGTGACAAATCCCAGTCTTGATCCATACTAACTCAACGAACATCTTCGGAGATACCTGTAGAGCATCTTTATAGTCACCCAGTTATGTTGCGACGTTTGATACACACAAAGCTTTCCTCCGGTGTCAGTGAGTTATATGATCTCATGGTCATAGGAACAAATACATGACACGCAGAAAACAGTAGCAACAAAATGACACGATCAACATGCTACGTCTATTAGTTTGGGTCTAGCCCATCACATGATTCTCCTAATGATGTGATCCCGTTATCAAGTGACAACACTTGCCTATGGTCAGGAATCCTTGACCATCTTTGATCAACGAGCTAGTCAACTAGAGGCTTACTAGGGACAGTGTTTTGTCTATGTATCCACACATGCACTGTGTTTCCAATCAATACAATTATAGCATGGATAATAAACGATTATCATGAACAAAGAAATATAATAATAACTAATTTATCATTGCCTCTAGGGCATATTTCCAACACTTCCTTTAGCTTACGCACCTCCTGAGAGGTCTGCTTCTCCGGAACCTGCCTCCTGCTCTTCTGCTTCACCGGACGAGCGTTTGGGCATACCATGAGGTGGTGCTCAATGACGTCCCTCGGGACCCCCACAAGGTCGGAGGCACTCCAGGCAAATGCGCTCTTGTTCGCCCAGAGGAAATCCACCAATGCCTTCTCTTGGTCTTGGGGAAGATTCACGCCGATGGTGAAGGCGGGGGCCAGGCTCCCTTCGTCCACCGGCACTTTCTTCGTCTCCGCCCGGTCCTGGGAAAACAACTGCGTCTTCTTCACGAGTGCGATATCAAGGGCGTCTCTGTGGTCCCCCGCGGCGCACGCCCTGCCCTTGGAGTTGGCACACGTTGCGGATGCGGCCTTACGGGATAACCAGAGCACCCGTGAGGCATCCTTGATATCCCCCACAACGGTAAGCACGCCGCCTCTCCGTGGCATCTTGACAACGTTGTAGCCCGGGTGCGTCGCTGCCATGAACTGTGCGAGGGCGGGGTAGCTGAGTATGTCATTGTATGGAAGGTGGATGCGAGCGAAGTCGAAGTCGATCTGCTCGGTGCGGAAGCTGGAGCTGGTGCCGAACGTGACATGGAGCTGGATCCGTCCGACAGGGACGACGGATCCCACCACGACCCCAGAAAAGGGCTTCAAGGGCGCAAGCTGCTCTTGGCGCAACCGCAGCGCGTCGAAGGCCTCCCCTGAGATGATGTTGAGACCTGCGCCGCCATCGATGAGGGTCTTGGAGATAGCCACGCCGGAGATGGTCGGCGTCCACAACATGGAAGCGCCCCGGCAGCCGTCGTGGCTTTAGGATGGTCATCGTGGCCGAAGGTGATGTAGACCTCCGGCCACAACCGGCGTTCCGGGCGATCGGGCCATAGGCATGCCGTCCCCCCGAGATGTAGGAAATGCTTGACGTGGCGGCTAGAGGGTGGCACCTGTGATCCGCCGAGGATGCAGGCGACCGCAGGGGCAGCCTTGCTTGCTCGAACATCGTCTGCCGCCGCGAACCGGCGGCTATCGATGATTGCACTTGCCATGTTGTTGCCGAGCCGAGATCTGGTTTCTGCTGTTGGCGTGGAGGCTCCAACACGCGCCCCCTACCTGGCGCACCAAATGTCGGATTTCGGACTCCGCAAAACCCTAGGGATTCGAACTCAGGGGCGCGCGCAGAGGACACTCAACAGATTCGGTTTTCCGGACTCACTACACATTGGGCAAGGCTAAGAACTCAGGCTACGGTGAGGAGAACTCAGAACACAGTAGTTTACCCAGATTCGGTTTGCTGCGAAGCGTAAAACCATAGTCCTGCTTTTGGTGGATTGCCTCTCACGGAGGTTTATGAACAAAATAGTACAGTGCTCTTGAGCCTCCGAAGACCAAGTGGCTTGGTGTGTTTCTCTAGGGTTACAATGATCCGATCCCTCTCTCAGGTATCCTACCCTGTCTATTTATAGTGGAGGCCAGGGTCCTCTTCCCTTATCGTACGCGGGAAGGGAACCCACAACGGCCATTTTTGGTGGGAGACAACGGAACATGCTTCCCCTGTCAAAAGTGGTCTTCGCATGCAAAGTAACAATCTGTGCTGCAGTGAAAGGCATGTGGTGACGTCTGCCCTACTGATGGGCGACGGAGGCTTCATTGCACGAGAAGGGAAACCTTTGGGAGATGCCTTTGGGGCCCATGTATGCTCCTGCCCTCTTTGCACCAAAGGGGGAACTGCACTGCTCTGTCATGTGAGCGTCACATGTCCACCTTCTGCGTCATCCTTGACTCCTGAGGCTGGCCTTGCCTCGGAATGTCCGCCGCTCCAAAGGGGTCATAAGGAGGCCCCTGCGGGTCTTGATTCCATTTCTCCTCGTGAGGCTTGGTTCCTCACGAGGGCCTTGTATAGCCTGCTGGTGCTTTAATGATGGAGTGGGCCAGCCCTGGGTCGCAGACAGGCAAGTATGGCTACCCTCGTTCCCAGGACACCAACAATCACGTCCGTGTCAATTAGACCGGAACGATTTTGCATCTACTGCTATTACTCCACACATCGACCGACTCCCACCTGCATCTATAGTATTAAGTTCATGAAGAACAGAGTAATGCATTAAGTAAGATGACATGATGTAGAGGGATAAACTCAAGCAATATGATGAACAACCCATCTTTTTATCCTCGATGGCAACAATACAATACGTGCCTCGCTACCCCTACTATGTCACTGGGTGAGGACACCGCAAGATTGAACCAAAAATAAAGCACTTCTCCCATTGCAAGAATTACCAATCTAGTTGGCCAAACCAAACCAATAACTCGAAGAGACTTGAAAAGATATGAAATCATGCATATAAGAATTCAGAAGACACTCAAATAATATTCATGGATAATCTGAACATAAACTCACAATTCATCG
The DNA here is from genome assembly GCF_904849725.1 of Hordeum vulgare subsp. vulgare. Classification (NCBI taxonomy): domain Eukaryota; kingdom Viridiplantae; phylum Streptophyta; class Magnoliopsida; order Poales; family Poaceae; genus Hordeum; species Hordeum vulgare. Next base: position 336,531,943 of record NC_058520.1, on the reverse strand, counting down.
GATCTCGAAAAACACAACGCAAAAGAGTATTACATCGGATAGATCTCCATGAAGATCATGAAGAACACGGTATTGAAGATCAAAGAGAGGGAAGAAGCCATCTAGCTACTAGCTATGGACCCGTAGGTCTAGGGTGAACTACTCAAGCATCATCGGAGGGGCAATGGGTTGATGTAGATGCCCTCCATGATGAATTCCCTCTCCCACAGATTATCGGAAAAGGCTCCCAGAGTTGGGTCTCACGGGAACAGAGGCTCCCGACAGTGTAAGAGTATTTTCGTTGCTCTTTTTGGTGATAGGTGAATATTTGGAATTTATAGGCCGATGAATAGGGTTAGGAGACCTGCACGGGACCCACAAGCCAAGGGGGTGCGGCCACCCCCCTAGGGCAAGCACTACAGGCCTGTGGCCTCCCGGAAGATGCCATGCCCCGTACTCCAAGTGTGTTACGTTTCTTCTTGTCCAAGAAAGAACTTTTCGAATATTTTATTCCGTTTGGACTCCGTTTAATATTCCTTATCTACAATACTCAAAAAGATGGAAAAACAGAAATTGGCACTAGGATCTAGATTAATAGGTTAGTCTCAAAAATAATATAAAACATCATATAAATGCATATAAAACATCCAAAACAGATAATATAATAGCATGGAACAATCAAAAATTATAGATATGTTGGAGATGTATGAGTTAACTTCCATAGCCGACTCCCTCACTCGGCTTTCGCTTGAAGGTCGGCGAGGTGCTTGTTTTATGTGCACGCGGCGATAAGTGGCAGGAGCATGTGTGACGAAGTATAACCCTGCAGGGTAATTATCTATTCGAATAGCCGTGTACTCGCATGTGGACTAGTTGGATACTTGCATGGTTCATAAGTATCTTGGATGGATACTTTAAAATAGTCTAGATAAGTGTGAGTGCTATGTAAGGCCTTCTTGTAGGATGACGAGACATGATCCATGGTGGTGTATTGATGTGGTGGATATGTGGACTCGTGTGTGCTCTCTCGTAGGGAGACGAGAGAGGTATGAAACATTGTTGTAGTTTAGGTTAGCCAAAGGTCAAGTTGGCATCTCTGCAGTAAACCTCACAATCCCGTTCATTGATACATGATGCATATGTAGTTAGTTCTGATGTAAGTCTTGCTGAGTACCTTCGTACTCATTGTTGCTTATTTACATTTTTGTAGAGATAGACATTATTCTCCCTATGTTTTCCTGTTGACATTAATATCGATGGAATAGCTTGGGAACCCAGATAGGGGTCTGGCTCCTATGGCAGGGTTTGTTGTAGCTTTTCAGGATCTTCTAGCCGCTTTTAATAGATGTGTGTACCCAGACGTGTAACTTCCGCTTGATGTTTGTATGCTCTAAATATAGGGTCATGTGACCCCCTTCTGTTTTTAACATTATACTATGTTGGCTCTTCGGAGACTATTAAATAAATGATGTGTTGTATAGTTATGTTGTGATGCCATGTTGTATCTACACATAGCGTGCATATTGTGTGTATGTTTGAAATGCATTGATATGTGTGGGATTCTACACTTAGTTGTGTGCCTTTAGTAGTACTCTTTATAGGGAAATGCCTCTTTGTGCTTCCACCGAGCCTTGGTAGCTTGCTACTACTCTGGACACATTGATTGACCGACATGTATCCTTCTTTGCAGTTGTGTCTGGCCCCTCGGGGAAATGTCACGTGGTGTAATGGAGTTCCAGTAGCTTGTTACGACTCGTCTAGACACGTTGTTGACCGACACCTGCTTTCTTGGGTTATGTATGTATGTCCATGTACAGATGTGCCACTTGGGTTTATAACTAGCCATGTTGACCTCAATGGGCATTGAGAGTTGAGATGAAATGCACTATCGTTATGCTTTGAGGTGAAAGGATTTCGGTTTATATATTATTGATGCCCATCTCTTTATCCTTGTGAGCGAGGTCTGCCCTCTGGATGGGTAGAGCGAGAGGGATAGCAAGGACTTGAAAAGGGAAGGTTTTTTATGGCTAAGATGTTTTAGTTCACCCCGACATGAAGCCCTATGTGGTATGGTGGGATAGAAGAGTGGGAAAGCGGGCTTCTATCACATAGTTTATCTTTCAGGGTACGTAGGATGGCCCTCTCGTCATTACCTTTTGTGCTTACCCGTAGCTAGCTATGCGTGAAGTCATTGGCAAGCAGGCCTATATTTATTGGTTTTAATAAGACTCCTTACGAGCATTCTTTATATCTACTATTATTTAAAAAGACATATGATTGCTGGCAACATAGTCATATACGTGAGCCAAAAGGCGCAAACGGTCCCGGCCAATGTAAGGTTGCAGCTGTTGTGATTACTGTGCGTGAGGCCCACAAAGTGATATGATGTGTTACAAGATCGAATTGTATGGCTTAGGATCGGGGTGCCGACAATGTTGGTATCAGACCTTGACTGTCTGTAGGATTACCAAGCCAAACTGGTCGATGTTGAGTCTAGAAATGCTATAGTTATATAAGGGAATTGATTGTGGAAAGGGAACATACATTCTTTTTACTCCTTTCCTCAAGTCACTCTATTCTGAGTCACCATCTTTTCTTCTACGGGGATTAAGGACTAGGCTTCTTACCTATTTGCTAGGATGACGAGTTACTCGACCATGGACTTACAGGATGGTCGTGTGTCAATCCTGTTTCCATCAGAGTTGTGAGAAGTGATGCCTATGTTCTTGCTGCACCTTGACACATGATGTTGAGTTGTTATTGGTTGCTGAAAACTCTTGCAGGTTGCCTCATACTTCATAACGGTGTAGTTGTTATGTGTTTTAGTGTTCTTCCTTGTTTCCGAACCCTTGTTGTTTCCTTCAGGATGTCGTCAGTAATCCAGAGTTCTGCTGGTCCTGGTCAGAACCATGGAGATGGTAGGGATGAGGAAAGTCCCCTTGATTCACCTTTGTTGGCAGAGTCTATGTTAGAAATGGAGATGAAAAAGTGTGCCACCAACCGTCTATTGGAGCACATTGAGCAGAATACAGCCCATCAGCGCAATGAGCTAGTATCCATCAGAGACTTCATGAAATTGAATCTACCCACCTTCCATCATTCCATTGAGCCATTGGATGGAGATGATTGGCTCTGAAGTATCAGCAACAAGTTGTGTTATGCAAACGTGGCTGGAGTTGACAAGGTTACCTATGCCACATATCATCTTGAAGGTTCTGCTAGCCTATGGTGGGAGAACATTGAGGCCATGCGTCCTGCAGGCCAAGTTACTTCATGGAAGGAGTTCTGTGAAGCTTTTCATGAGCATCATATTCCTCAGGCCCTTATAGATCGGAAGCAAGAGGAGTTTTGCAATTTGACTCAAGAGAAGATGGATGTGGATGCTTATAGTCGTGAGTTTGGACGCCTTGCACGTTATGCACCAGAAAAAGTATCCACAAATGCCAAGAAGCAAGATAGATTCAGGAGAGGTCTTAATCCAAAGTTTCGTCGTGATCTCAGTGCACATGAGTTCATCAGTTTCGAGGTTCTTGTGAACAAAGCCATCCAAGCAGAAACTAATAGAATGACCTACGAAGAATCTCGCAAGCACAACCGTGATGTTGGATCATCTTCAATTTCTATATCCCACAAGCGTAGGATATGGATCCCGAATGCATCTCTTCCTCCTAGATATGTACTAAGGCCATCCTATGTGGTGCCTCGTTTGCCGATGCAAAGTGTTCCCCAGAAGAACCTCATCAACCAAGTGTTCAACCCATATCCACGTCCCAGTTATGGAGCATGCTTCAAGTGTAGCCAGCGAGCACACTACTCAAGGGATTGTCCTGTGCGTGGTTATGTTTCACTCCTTTCACGATGGGTGTTTTCGTTGTAAGCCACCAACTAAGAAGCTTAATGAAAGGTTAGTTGCTCTAACTCGTCGATGTATACACCATGTATCTGCAGAAGAAGCTCAAGATGATGCTGATGTCGTGCTTAAGACGCTTCTTGTCAATTCTCATCCAGCTTCAGTTCTATTTGACTCAGGAGCATCCCACTCCTTCATCTGTGAACGTTATGCCTCCTTGCATAACATTGCTTTCGAAGATATGCCCACTCCATTAGTAATTCAGGCTCTAGGTTCCAAATGGCAAACTAATGCAGTAATCTATGGGAACAAAATCCTTGTTGATGGTTTAGTATTCCTAGCCTCCCTGATAGCCCTCAAGACTTCACACATCAATATCATTTTGGGGATGGACTGGATGACAGATCATCATGCCAAAATTGATTGTTTCTCTAGGACAGGTCAGCTTACTCATCCTTCTAGCGAGCTAGTCAATGTCTCAGCTCATGTTTCAACACGCCAGATATATGCTCTCAATGCCAATCATCTTCCAGACCTTGAAAACATCCCGGTAGCCCGTGAAACCCGGATGTCTTTCCAGAAGAGCTGCCACGTGTTCCACCTGACAGAGAAGTAGAGTTTGTCATAGAACTTATTCCATCAACCACCCCAATTGCTAGAAGACACTATAAGATGTCTCCTCACGAACAACTCGGTGAATCTTTGAAGAAAGGTTTTATCTGTCATAGTTCTTCTCCTTGGGATTGTCATGTCCTCTTCGTCAAGAAGAAGGATGGTACGGATCGGATGTTGTAGACTATAGACTGGTTAATCTGGTCACGATAAATAATAATATCCGCTCCCTAGGATCAATGATTTGTATGATTAGCTTGTTGGATCTGCAGTCTTTTCCAAGATGGATTTGATATTAGGTTATCATCAAATCAAAATCAGGAATGGGGACATTCCTAAGACGGCCTTTGTCACTCGTTATGGCCAATACGAGTACACCATCATGTCCTTCGGTCTAATCAATGCCCCAGCCACCTTCTCCCGCTTAATGAATTCGATCTTCATGGAGTATCTGGATAAATTCGTCATGGTTTACCTCGATGATGTCTTGATCTACTCCAAGAACGAAGAAGAACATGTTGAGCATCTTAGGTTGGTATTGATGAAACTTCGAGAGCATCGCCTTTATGCCAAATTCTCTAAATGTGAATCCTGGTTGCTAGAAGTGACCTATCTAGGTCACGTAATCTCTCGAAAGGTATTGTTGTCAATCCCGAGAGAGTTCAAGCCGTTCTTGATTAGGCTCCACCTGAACCGGTGAAGCAAGTTAGGAGCTTCCTTTGCTTAGCGAGCTATTGTCGTCGCTTCGTTTAGAACTTCTCCAAAGTTGCCAAACCTCTAACTGAACTCCTCAAGGAAGATAAGAAGTTTGAGTGGACCCCATAGAGTCAGGAAAGTTTTCACGAGTTGAAAAGACGACTGACTACTGCCTCGGTACTTGTGCTCCCGGATTTCACAGAGGACTTTATTATCTACTGTGATGCCTCATTTCAAGGACTTTGATGTATTCTTATGCAAGATCGTCATGTGATGCCTATGCTTCTCGACAGTTGCGTCCACATGAGGAGAATTATCCAACACATGATCTAGAACTTGCCGCTATAGTTTATGCACTGTTAACCTGGCAACATTACCTTCGAGGTAATCATTGCGAAATATACACTGATCACTAGAGTGTCAAGTATATATTCACCCAACCAGATTTGAATCTTAGGCAAAGACATTGGCTTGAGTTGATCACGGATTACGACTTAGGAATATCTTACACCCCAGGCAAAGCCAATGTCATGGCTGCTGCACTGAGTCATAAATCCTATTGTAACAACCACATGTTGCTACAAAGTCAACCACTTCTCCATGAAGAATTTCGTAAGCTTAATCTTCACATTGTTCCTCAAGGATTCCTTTCTACTTTGGTGGCGAAACTGACTCTTTAGGATCAGATCATAGAAGCTCAGAAGCATGATACGGGAATTTTCCGGATCAAGAGCAACATTGCTAAAGGAGTTGTTAGTCGTTTCATGGTAAATGATAAAGGTGTCGTATTATATGAGAACCGCTTGGTGGTTCCCAAGAAGCAACATCTGCGAGAGCTGATTCTCAAGGAAGCTCATGAATCTCCTCTCACGATTCATCCCGGTAGTACTAAGATGTATCAGGACCTATGCGAGAGCTTCTGGTGGACCCGGATGAAGAGAGAAATTGCTGAATTCATTGCTAACTGCGACGTTTGTCGTTGAGTTAAGGCAGAGCATCAAAGGCATGCTGGCACCCTTCGGCCCTTGGCTATTCCCGAGTGGAAATGGGATAAGGTAGGTATGGATTTCATCACCGGCTTTCCAAAGACTAAGAAAGGGAATGTTGCCATCTTCGTGGTCATCGATCGCCTTTAGAAAGTTGCTCAATTCCTTCCAGCTCGAGAGAGCATAATTGCTAGTCAGTTAGCAGACCTATATATTTCTTTATAGTTTCTCTTCATGGTGTTCCTCTGGAAATCAATTCAAACCGTGGAAGTCTTTTCACCTCTCGATTTTGGGAAGTTTCCCAAATTCTATGGGAACCCATCTCTCCTTTAGCACTTCTTATCACCCTCAGTCAAGTGGTCAAGTAGAAAGAGTCAATCAAATTCTCAAAGATATGCTCAGAGCCTATTTTATCTCATTCAGAATGAATTTGGAGAAATGTCTTCCATTCGCCAAGTTTGCTTATAACAATAGTTTCCAGTCTAGTCTAGGCAAAGCTCCTTTCGAAGTCTTCTATGGACGAAGATGTCAAACTCCATTGAACTTGTCAGAAACTGGTGAAAGAAAATTCTTTGGACCGGATATGATAAAGGAGGCAGAAGAGCAAGTTTGCATTATTCGTGAAAATTTGAAAACTGTCCAATCTCGTCAAAAGAGCCAATATGACCGTCGTCATAAGGAAGTAAGTTATGAAATTTGACGAGAAGGCTTACTTTCGGGTTTCACCTCTGAAGGGTACCCATCGTTTTGGTATCAAAGGCAAATTGGATCCTTGTTACATTGGTCCTTTTCGCATTCTCTCTAAACGAGGAGAGGTTGCCTACCAATTGGAACTACCCCAGCAACTTTCCAAAGTTCATAATGTGTTCCACGTTTCTCAACTCCGGTGTTGCTTCAAGGATCCTATCCGCGAAGTGGACCACAAAACGCTTGATCTCCAAGATGACCTTTCATATCGAGAATATCTTGTTCGTATTCTTGATGAAACCGAGCGCATCACTCGACGTCGCGACATCAAGTTTCTCAAGGTTCAGTGGTCTCATCATTCCGAGGATGAAGCAACCTGGGAGCAGCATACGTCTCCAACGTATCTATAATTTTTGATGGTTTCATGCTATTATCTTGTCAAACTTTGGATGTTTTGTATGCCTTTTATATATTTTTTGGGACTAACTTATTAACTCAGTGCCAAGTGTTAGTTCCTGTTTTTTCCATGTTTTTGACCCCTTTCACACGAGGATTTTGAATGGAGTCCAAACGGAATGAAACTGCCAAAAAGATTTTTTCCGAAACAGAAAAAAATCAGGAAGCCTCAAAATCAGGGCAGGGGGCCTGCAGGGACTCCACAAGCCCCCTAGCCGCGGCCAGGGGGGTCCGTGCCTCCCTGGCTTGTGGGCTCCCTGGGCCACCTCTGCCCTAGGACTTTCGCCTATAAATTCCCTAAAATCCCAGAAAAATGAGGAGATCATCGAAAATACTTTTCCGCCGCCGCAAGCTTCTGTCTCGGCAATATCCCATGTGGGGAACGTTTTGGTGCCCTACCGGAGGGTGGATTCGGATACGAAGGGCTTCTTCATCAACACTATGACCTCTCCGATGATGCGTGAGTAGTTCACCATAGACCTACGGGTCCATAGCTAGTAGCTGGATGGCTTCTTCTCTCTCTTGTATCTTCAATACAAAGTTCTCCATGATCTTCATGGAGATCTAGCCGATGTAATCTTCTTTTGCGGTGTGTTCGTTGAGATCCGATGAATTGTGGATTTATGATCATATTATCTATGAATCTTATTTGAATTTATTCAGATCTCTCTTATGCGTGATTTCATATCCTTGTAATTCTCTTCGAGTTGTGGGTTTGTTTGGCCAACTAGATCTATGATTCTTGCAATGGGAGAAGTGCTTGGTTTTGGGATCATACCGTGCGGTGACCTCACCCAGTGACAGAATGGGTAGCGGGGCACACATCGTGTTGTTGCCATCAAGGGTAAAAAGATGGGGTTTTCATCATTGGTTTGAGATTATCCCTCTACATCATGTCATCTTGCTTAAGGCGTTACTCTGATCGTCATGAACTCAATACACTAGATGCATGCTGGATAGCGGTCGATGTGTGTAGTAATAGTAGTAGATGCAGAAAGTATCGGTCTACTTTTGTTGCCGTAGCAGAAGAATTTCCGGCGCCGTTGCCGGAGAGGATCAAGTCAAGAACTCATCCAAGTAAGTGTCACAAACTCATCTCTTGCATTTACTTTTTGCCTCTCGTTTTCCTCTCCCCCACTTCTGAAAAACAAAATTTACAAAACAAATCTTTGCCTTTTTCGTTTGCCTTTTTCGTTTGCCCTTTTCTCTCGCCTGCTCTTTGTTCACTTGTGTGCTTGCTTGCCTGCCGAAGTTACCATGAATGAAAACACCAAACTTTGTGACTTCTCGAATACTAATAATAATGATTTTATTAGTACTCCAATTGCTCCCGCCACTAGTGCGGAGTCATACGAAATCAATGCCGCTTTGCTGAATCTTGTTATGAAAGAGCAATTCTCTGGCCTTCCTAGTGAAGATGTCGCATCCCATCTAAACACCTTCATTGAGCTTTGCGATATGCAAAATAAGAAAGATGTTGATAATGATGTGATTAAATTTAAGCTTTTTTCCTTTCTCGTTGCGAGATCGCGCAAAAACTTGGTATTCGTCTTTGCCCAAAAATAGCATCGATTCTTGGGATAAGTGCAAAGATGCATATATATCCAAGTATTTTTTGCAGGCTAAGATTATCTCTCTCCATAATGATATCACGAATTTCAAGCAACTTGATCATGAACATGTTGCACAATCTTGGGAGAGAATGAAATTGATGATTATAAATTGTCCCGCTCATGGCTTGAGTCTTTGGATGATTATACAAATCTTTTACGCTGGCTTGAATTTCGCTTCTAGAAATATCTTGGACTCCGCCTCAGGTGGAACGTTCATGGAAATCACGTTAGGAGGAGCCACAAAAGTCCTAGACAATATCATGACAAACTACTCTCAGTGGCACACTGAAAGGTCACCTACTAGTAAGAAGATACACGCTATAGAAGAAATTAACTCGTTGAGTGCTAAGATGGATGAGTTAATGAATTTGGTTGCTAGTAGAAGTGCTCCTTTAGATCCTAATGATATTGCCTTGTCTTATTTGATTGAGAGTAGCAACGGTAGCTTGGACGTTAATTTTGTTGGTAGGAATAATTTTGGCAACAACAATGATTTTAGAGGAAACTATATTCCTAGGCCTTTTCCTAGTAACTCCTCTAATAACTTTGGCAACTCCTACAACAATACTCATGGAAATTACAATAGATTACCCTCTGATCTAGAGAGTAATATCAAAGAGTTTATCAACTCACAAAAGATTTTCAATGCGTCCATAGAGGAAAAACTACTCAAAATTGACGATTTGGCTAAGAGCGTTGATATAATGTGTAGTGATATTGATGCTTTGAAAGTAAGATGTGCTCCTCCCAAGATCAATATAGATGAAACTTTGAAAGCTATGCGTGTTTCCATGTTTGAGAGCAAAGAAAGAACCGCCCAAATTCGTGCTAGACATGAATGGCTTAAAAAGGCGTGTTCTCATGATAAGAATCACGAACATCTTAAAGTGCTTGGTGTGACTACCATTGAATCTTTGTTTTCTTGTGTCAAACCTAATGATGATGGGGCTGGATATGAATCCACTTTGGTTGAAAAGCGCCCCAATGATTCGGAGTCCACCTATCTTGATGCTAAAAGCATTGAAAGTGGAGTAGAAGATATTAAAACTTTGAGTAGTAATGAAATTACTACTTTGGATTTGAAGGAATTCAATTGTGATAGTTGCTCCTTGATTGAATGCATTTCCTTGATGCAATCCATGCTAAACTCTCCACACGCCTATAGCCAAAACAAGGCCTTTACCGATCATATCGTCGAAGCTATGATTAAATCTCTTGAAGAGAAACTTGAATTGGAAGTCTCTATCCCTAGAAAGCTTCATGATGAGTGGGAACCTACTATCAAAATCAAAATCAAAAACTATGAATGCAACGCTTTGTGTGATTTGGGTGCTAGTGTTTCCGTGATTCCAAACTCTTTATGTGATGTTCTGGGTTTTAATGAGATTGAAGAGTGTTCTCTTAATTTGCATCTTGCGAATTCTAATATCAAGAAAAACCCATGGGAAGGATCAATGATGTTCTTATTATTGCAAATAGGAACTATGTACTCGTGGATTTCATTGTGCTTGACATTGATTGCAATCCTACATGCCCTATTATTCTTGGTAGACCTTTCCTAAGGACTATCGGTGCTATCACCGATATGAAGGAAGGGAATATTAGATTTCAATTCCCTTTAAAGAAGGGCATGGAGCACTTTCCTAGAAAGAAAATAAGATTGTCTTAGGAATCCATGATGAGGGCTACTTATGGTTTGAGCACCAAAGACGACGATACGGGATTCTATTGCTTTATGCCTAGCTAAGGGCGTTAAACAATAGCGCTTGTTGGGAGGCAACTCAATGAATTTATCCTTTTCTTTCTATTTTTTGCGCCCACACCATCATAATTCTGTTGTGATTGTGTTTTTTGGGTTTCTTTTTGTGTTTGAGCCAAGCAAAACCTTTATGACTAGTCTTTGTTAGGGTTGTTTAATCCTGCTGGAAAAAGTCAGAAACTTTTCGCTCACGAGATGATTTTTCATTTTTATTCAAAAAGCGGTTTTGAGTTGATTATTTTTGTTGCAGGTTGATATGCCTTTTGCCCAGGCAGTCGTAATTTTCAAGTTTTGGGTGATGTTCTTATGGACAAAGAGATAAGGAGTGGAAAGAGCTCAAGCTTGGGGATGCCCAAGGCATCCCCAGACAAATTCAGGGACACCAAAAAGCCTAAGCTTGGGGATGCCCCAGGAAGGCATCCCCTCTTTCGTCTTCAGTCCATCGGTAACATTACTTGGAGCTATATTTTTATTCACCACATGATATGTGTTTTGCTTGGAGCGTCTTGTATCGTAGGAGTCTTTTCTTTTTGTTGTGTCACAATCATCCTTGTTGCACACCTTTAGAGAGAGACATGCACTCATCGTGACTTTGCTAGAATGCTCATAGTTCTTCACTTATATCTTTTGAGCTAGGTAATTTTGCTCCGTGTGCTTCACTTAGATCTTTTGGAGCATGGCGGTGTGTGACTTGGTAGTTGGCTTATGCTACGAAAGTAGTCCCAAAGGTGATAGGTACCCATAGATGATACAAAAGCCTCCATCCTCATGTGCATTGAGTAGAAAGAGAAGTTTTGATTCCTCTCAATTAGTTTTGAGACGTGGATTTGGTAATATTAAGAGTTATGTTAGGAGGGTCTTGTGAATCTAGAAATACTTGTGCTGAAGTTAGTGATTCCCGTAGCATGCACGTATGGTGAACCGCTATGTTAGGAAGTCGGAGCATAATTGATCTATTGATTGTAATCCTTTGTGTTGAGGTCGGGATCGCGCGATGGTTAACACCGACCAACCCTTCCCTGGGAGTATGCGTTTAGCACTTTGTTTTGATTACTAATAAAAACTTTCGCAACAAGTATGTGAGTTCTTCATGACTAATGTGAGTCCATGGTATAGATGCACTTTCACCTTCCACCATTGCTAGCCTCTCTAGTGCCGCGCAATTGTCGACGGTACACAAACCCAGCATATGCCTCCCTCAAAACAGCCACCATACCTACCTACTATGGCATTTTCATAGCCATTCCGAGATATATTGCCATGCAACTCCCACCGTTCCGTCTCAGGACTTGTGCCATCACTCTCATATTGCCATTGCATGATCGTAAGACAGCTAGCGAGATGTTTCAACGTCATATGCAAAGCTAGATCGTTGCACATCCCGGTACACTGCCGGAGGCATTTCATATAGAGTCATCATCATTCTAAGATTTGAGATGTGAGTAAATAAAAGTGTGATGATCATCATTATTAGAGCAATGTCCCATGTGAGGAAATAAAATAAAAAGGCCAAAGAGCCCATAAAAAAAGAGGCCTAAGAGCCCAAGTAAAGAAAATAAAAATAAAAAGATAAGAGAGAAAAAGAGAGAAGGGACAATTCTACTATCTTTTTCCACACTTGTTCTTCATAATAGCACCATGTTCTTCATGATTGAGAGCTTCTTGCTTTGTCACTACCATATGCTAGTGCTAATCTTCATTATATAACTTGGCTTGTATATTGCAATGATGGGCTTCCTCAAAATTGCCCTAGTTCTTCGTGAGCAAGCAAGTTGGATGCACACCCACTAGTTCTCCGTTTGAGCTTTCACATACTTATAGCTCTAGTGCATCCCTTGTATGGCAATCCCTACTCATTCACATTGATATCTATTAATGGGCATCTCCATAGCCCTTTGATACGCCGAGTCAATGTGACCATCTCCTCCTTTTTTTTTGTCTCACAACCACCACCACACTCTATTCCACCTATAGTGCTATATCCATGGCTCACGCTCATGTATTGCGTGATAGTTATAAAAAGTTTGAGAAAGTAAGAGTGCGAAAACAATTACTTGGCCAATACCGGGGTTGTGCATGATTTACATTGGTTGTGTGAGGATGATGGAGCATGGCCAGACTATATGATTTTGTAGGTATAACTTTCCTTGGCCTTATTATTTTGAAAGTTCATGATTACTAGTTTGCTTGAAGTATTATCGTTTTCATGTCAATAGAAAACTATTGTTTTGAATCTTACGGATCTGAACATTCATGTCACATGAAAGAAGTTGCAAAGGACAACTATGCTAGGTAGCATTCCACATCAAAAATTCAGTCTTTATCACATCCCTACTAAAGGAAGAGAAGGAGTTAAGCTTGGGGATGCTTGATACGTATCCAGCGTATCTACAATTTTTGATGGTTTCATGCTATTATCTTGTCAAACTTTGGATGTTTTGTATGCCTTTTATATATTTTTTGGGACTAACTTATTAACTCAGTGCCAAGTGTCAGTTCCTGTTTTTTCCATGTTTTTGACCCCTTTCAGAGGAGGATTTTGAACGGAGTCCAAATGGAACAAAACTGTCAAAAAGATTTTTTCCAAAACATAAAAAGATTGGGAAGCCTGAGAATCAGGGCAGGGGGCCTGCAGGGACCCTACAAGCCCCCTAGCCGCGGCCAGGGGGCCCGCGCCTCCCTAGCTTGTGAGCTCCCTAGGCCACCTCTGCCGTAGGACTTTCGCCTATAAATTCCCTAAAATTCCAGAAAAAATGAGGAGATCATCAAAAATACTTTTCCGCCGCCGCAAGCTTATGTCTCCGCAACATCCCATCTGGGGCACGTTCTGGTGCCCTGCCGGAGGGGGATTCAGATATGGAGGGCTTCTTCATCAACACCATGACCTCTCCGATGATGCGTGAGTAGTTCACCATAGACTTATGGGTCCATAGCTAGTAGCTAGATGGCTTCTTCTCCCTCTTGGATCTTCAATACAAAGTTCACCATGATCTTCATGGAGATCTATCCGATGTAATCTTCTTTTGAGGTGTGTTTGTCGAGATCCGATGAATTGTGGATTTATGATCAGATTATCTATGAATCTTATTTGAGTTTCTTCTGATCTCTCTTATGCATGATTTCATATCCTTGTAATTCTCTTCGAGTTGTGGGTTTTGTTTGGCCAACTAGATCTATGATTCTTGCAATGGGAGAAGTGCTTGGTTTTGGGTTCATACCATCCGGTGACCTCACCCAGTGATAGAAGAGGTAGCGAGGCACGCATCGTGTTGTTGCCATCAAGGGTAAAAAGATGGGGTTTTCATCATCGGTTTGAGATTATCCCTCTACATCATGTCATCTTGCTTAAGGCGTTACTTTGTTCGTCATGAACTCAATACACTATATGGATGCTGGATAGAGGTCGATGTGTGGAGTAATAGTTGTAGATGCAGAAAGTATCGGTCTACTTGTCTCGGACGTGATGCCTATATGTATGATCATTGCCTTAGATATCGTCATGACTTTGCGCGGTTCTATCAATTGCTCGACAGTAATTTGTTCACCCACCATGATATTTGCTATTTTGAGAGAAGCCTCTCGTGAACACTATGGCCCCCGGGTCTACTCCACACCATATTTTCAGCCTTACACTTTTTCTTCGTTGCACTTTCCGCCTTCAGATCTCACTTTGCGATCAATCTTGAAGGGATTGACAACCCCTTTATAGCGTTGGGTGCAAGCCCTTTGTGTTTGTGCAGGTACTCTGGACTTGACGAGATTCTCCTACTGGATTGATACCTTGGTTCTCAAACTAAGGGAAATACTTACTGCTCATGTGCTGCATCGCCCTTTCCTCTTCAAGGGAAAAACCAACGCAAGCTCAAGAGACGACAAAAGAATTTCTGGCACCATTGCCGGGAAAGTACTTTTGTTGACATAGCAGAGCACGAAGATCGCCTTCGGCTTGAGTACCCCGACCTCTTCGTGAGTACGCCTAAATCTCGGGACGAGATTCTTGTTTAGTGGGGGTGAGTTGTCACAACCCTATTTGTAACCTTGCTTGCAAAGCATTCATACATTCCATTTTTTTAACTTGAAATGAGGAAGTGATCAAGTCTCATCATTCAAAATTTTAGGAAATAAGCAAGATAAAAATTGCTTCAAAATGATCCAAGAAAATGTCCCTAGTTTTCCAATAAAATATTGGCATGATATAAAAATGTCAACCAATATTTTGGGGTGACATGAACATCTTACAATGGACTTTTGAATTAATTGAACAATTAATTGAAATGTAATTATATTTGCTATATATAAAATATAGTTCCATATATTCTGAAATTTAATGTGTGGCAGAGGATAATTCCCAATAGACCACATAATTAATTTTAGGATTTTTATAAATGGTTTGATATTTGTTTCAAACCAAAAAAATGCAGAAATAAGAAAAAGAAATAAAATGGAAAAAAAGAGCAGAAACCTACCTGCCGCTCACCTCGCCCAGGAGGGAGATGGCCCAGCCTAGAGGGGTAGGGTCGTCTTCTACCTCTCCAGTAGGCAGAGGCGAAGCCGAGCACGGCTGACGCCGACAACCTCCTGCTTCCACCTGGGCAGCGATCGACCCTTCTAACCGCGCCAGCACGGCACCCCCGGGGGTCCTCATCCATTCCCCCTACTTTTCTCTCCTCTCTTGTGCTCTCTCTCTCCCTCGGATCCGATTCCACCGCCGGCAACATAGAAGCTCCGCAGTGGATTCACCGGCTACCAAACCTCCCCGAGCTCGTCGTTGCTTCCACTGGATTCGCCGTGAGCTGGAGAGCCCTTTCCCCTCTCCCCATGTTCTCCCCGTGCACCGCAGCCTCACCCCACTTTGAGCCCGAGCTCCGGCCGCTGTGGGTCATTGGCGTCGTGGTCCAAGTCCCCGTCAGCCGTGGCCACTCACCCGGGTGTGTTCAGCACATCTCCAGGAGCCGATCAAGCTCCTCAGCTGGCCTCCCCGCGCCTCGTAGCTGCAACCACGCCGATCTAGTGCTCCGGCCGCCGCCAAGGCTCATCGCTCGCGGGAGATCCGGCCGCCTCAGCTCCTCTTCTCACCCATGCCGGATGAGGCGCTTCGCCAACTCTATATGTCATTCTGTGCTCTGTAGCGCCATTTAGGGCAACTCCGGCGAGCCCCCGCTGTGGTTTTGGTCCCCGCTGGCCAGACTCCGACGGGCGCCAACGTGGTCGGCCGTTATCACTAATTAACACCCCCCCCCCCGAGCCACTCACCAACGGGCCCCGCTGGTAGTCAAACCACAATTAGCGCTCGTCGGCGTGGAGATTAACCCTGTGTCACTGACGTGTGGCCCCTCGTTATCGAGTTTGACCTGGCCCATGTGAGTTGACTTGCTGATGCAGGCTGACGCAGTAAACCATTTCTGGATTTATTTAATTCCAGAAAATATTCAAAACTTCAAAAATTCATAGAAATTAAACCATAGCTCCAAATGAAATACATTATATATGAAAAATTATCAGAAAAATGCAAGGAATCTGATGGTACCATTTTAATGCATGTTTGAACAACTTAAACTTGTTGGATAGGAACATTTCAATAAAAGCTTATAAATGTTGATAAATGGGTTTGAAATTGATCTATATTGATAAAATAACCCCAATTTAACTTGTGACCACTTGCATTAGATAAAACCAGCATCATGTTAACATGCCATGCTAATGCATCATTGTGAAGCATTTGTCGTGCCTAAATTGTTCCTAGTTTCATCTTGTTGATAGACTTGTGAAATGTAGTTATCACCGACATCGAAGAACAGCAGAGTTCTCTTGATCAACATGCAAGCAAACCCCCTTTAGCATTCCGATACAATCCCACTCTCTCGCTCTTGCTCTCATTTCAATGTATTAGGACAAGATGATTCAACAGTAATGTATTTGCACATGGATCAAGGAGAAGCATCATGTAGGCCATAGTGGAAAAGTCAAATCAGCCTAGTATTGGTCCAATCCACCGCTCGGATGGCTCGTAAGATTAAAGAAGAACAAAGTGCCACATAAACTATTCAAAGATAGCCATCCATCTCCTTGTCTATATAAATTATATTTGGAGTCGCACCAGTATACGCCCAACATTATTTCGCACCAGCATCCGCATTCATCGAACAAAAATGATGATGTGATATTCATCCTATCTATTTTTTAGTATATATTATTTTCAAAGAACAATTACTTTCTTCATAATATTTTTCTACGCAGGACAAATGCTCATTACAAAGGTGATATAATATTGTGGATATGAAGCTCGCGTTAATCACGCGCCAGCATCCATCCATGCTACATCAACCCGACGGGGCCAACTCACCGTCTGACGCCAGTTTACAAACGGTGTGGTCAATTTGCCATCCACATCAGCTTCCAACTCAGTGATCAACCGCCATTCGCACCGGCTCACAATGATGTGGCCAACTATCACGTCCGTGCAACCAAGATGGATTGCAAATGACGCTATCAACTCCCCTTCCGCGCTGATTTACAACGACACGGCCAACTCTCACGTCCGCGCGCTAAGACGGTTTACACTGACTCGCCTCCACGGTCCGGTTTACATCGACATATTAGTGCAGTGCTCACCTTTACGAGCCGCACAACGGACGTGCGCAATCTTTTGCCTCCGTGGTTCGGTCTACATAAACATATTGGTGCAGTGCTCACCTCTACGAGCCGCCCAAACAGACGCACGACAAGGAAAAAATGACATTCATAACTTACACAACATCATCAGAACACGGATCAGCTCCCACTCGCCTCGGGTTTCTCAATTGATAGACACATCGGCCAATACCATCTACTCCAAGATAGCAAAAGGAAAAGGAGGGCTTGTCATGAAGGAAAACATCCATTATGAAGTTACAATTTAAGTAAGTAATTATTGAGCCGGCTTATGTCACAATCAAGTATGGAGACTCTCAAGCTGTCTCCTTAAGTGGACTTAAAACTCGAGGGCTACATGGACATGGCTCGACAGACTCAACTAGGATGAATAATTCAAGAACCCCGGGTCGTTACAGCAATAAAGCCGGCGCCCACGAAATTTGGGGTCTCTGCCGTTTCAGCTTCTTGAAAGCATGAGTCTTTATTGTTTCATAAGCCATCCAAGCATGGACGCTATCAGTATCAAAGAGCATAAGTCGCCATACTGCACTTATTTCAAAACTGGATACTAGTAAACCAAAGAGGACCAA
Organism: Hordeum vulgare subsp. vulgare; assembly: GCF_904849725.1. Classification (NCBI taxonomy): domain Eukaryota; kingdom Viridiplantae; phylum Streptophyta; class Magnoliopsida; order Poales; family Poaceae; genus Hordeum; species Hordeum vulgare. The sequence goes on along the minus strand of NC_058520.1, from coordinate 336,514,082 downwards.
AGTTGCCATGTTGCATAGTTCAAACATGGGCGCCTTATATGATTTTGAGAATTAAGCTGGCTTACTTGGGGGGCTACTAGTTCCCAAGTCGTTTTGCAGTAAGAGTGTAAGCATATGTAATCCTATGTCTGACTTTTCCCTAATCATAGGTCACTTGGGGGCTTCTACTCACTGAGTTCAGCCTGAATACCCTCTTGGCTAGCGAAAAATTAACGCATTACAATGGTTATACTGGACTGTGTGTTTGGCGACTAGCCCTATGGTCCCATGTACTCTTGGCGAGTTAATCCAGTTTGGACCCTGAACTCGCCTTGGTTAAAACATGAAGGGTGCTTGCGGGAGACGGCATATGGAAAATAGACAAACCATGGATTCACTGAACCCGCTTCACTAAAGCTTGACTCGCGCCTGATCAGCCAGTCTAAACAACTAAGGCTGTTGCAAGAGCCTCTTTAGGGTTGCACTAGAGCCTTGCAAGCTCGTCATACCCTGTCGTGACTCACTGAGCCGGCTGTCGTGACTCACTGAGCCGACTTAACTCTTTTGGGTACCACTAGAGCCTTACGAGCTCGTCCTACCAGTCGTGACTCACTGAGCCAGCTGCCATGACTCATTGAGTCAGCTTATTAAAAATATCTTGATGCCATACTATGGTGTTGCCAGCATTATTCTATCATATACATGCATCATATTGCATTGCGTCATGCATCATACATACATATCATGCCGATCTCCAAACCGGGTCAAAGCGTAATTTTTGCAGGAGAAAATAAATCTTTAATAGACAATTTGGCAGGATTTTCATCGTGGTTTATCATAACTAGTGTTAAATGATTGGGGTTTTTAAACCAGCTCGGAAGAATTGACTATTGTCGAAGAGCCGCCCTATCACATATAATGTCGGCTCATCTAATTGACCGGCTCTTGGATTTCTTCAACTTGTGCTCTGTAGTAAACTACAACACTTATGGATTTCTCAACCATATATTTGTCGGGTTACATTGCAACCACGGCCAAGGATTTCTTTCATCACAAAGGTATCATGAGAGTGGATATGATTCTGTAATGGAAGGAATAGTCCCAAGTCGCTGCAGGCACACAACCAGGCACTTGGGGGCTACATTATTCAAATCAAGATTACATCAAAGTATGAAAGTCCCAGGTCGCTGCAAGCATGCGCCATGACACTTGGGGGCTAATGCAAACTGCTCTTTCAAATCATCACATCATCAATAGACCCGGCTATTTCAAGGAGATAAGCCAGCCCTGGGGGCTACAGGTCGCTCTTTATTCTAGTATGGATTCAAGGAAGAACCGGCTCATCTTTTTTAATGACCTGGCCCTTGGCAGCTACACATTGTCGCTCAAGTTTACATAGTCAGATCTACAAAGTCCCTGCTCAATACTGAATAATGACCCGGCCCTTGGGGGCTACATCATATGATGTTTTATTTTCAAAGGAGAAGAACGTGGAAGTCCCGAGCGCCACAAGAAATCGACCGGTCACTTGGGGGCTACAGTATTCAGATCATAATTTCTAAAGTCCCAGGTTGCCGCAGGCAAGATAACCCGGCACTTGGGGGCTACAACACTAAGTTGTTTCATAGATCATGAGGGTCAAATTGAAGACCCGAACCATCACACACTGATGATCCGGCCCTTGGGGGCTACACCAGCTGAAGCTTTATAAATATAAGATGATTACAAGTCACAGGCTGCTGCAAGGAAGACAACCTGGCACTTGGGGGCTACATGGTCAAAGATATTATTGCAAAACACCAAGTCACCATAAACTGATAAACTTGGAGTTTGGGGCCTACAGGTAATATGTATATATCAAAAAATTGAAGAGCGCATTTCATTTCATCATGGAGGTGAAGTATTGGGAGACCGGCTCAACATATTTTTATTATAGTTGAAGCATTGAAAGACCGTCTCAACATCACATGGATTTCTTTATCCCCAATAATTCGATATAGTCAATTGGAGTTAAGTTGTTTGACGGGGCATTACCAATAATCATGACCCGCCATTAGCAATCATGACCCGCCATTAGCAATCATGACCCGCCATTGTCAATCATAACCCGCCGAAGCAAGAGAAGCCAGTTCAACATTGTGTGGATTTCTTATTCCCCAAATTTTCATCAAGCCAAAGCATTGGAGGCCGACTCAATGGCATATGTATTTTATTGGAAAGGACACGTACCAATAAGAAGATTGTGAAGACGGCTCATTATTATGAAGAAGAAACACGGATTTTTCAAGGAGCCACTTCAGTAAATGAAGCCGGCCAGAGGAGAAAGCCGGTCCCTTAACATATTTATTATTCTTATTTCAGGAGCTTACCATGAATAAATTCAAGCTAACATGGGGGCAAATGTCAGGGATATACCCCGCAGTGTAAACCGGCTTGAAGTATGACCCGCCAAGGACTTGGCCACTCACCGGCGACTCAGCAGTGACCTACCGGGCGACTCATACTTGACCCCATAGGCGACTTAGATAAATGACGAAGGCTGAAGGCCCGTAGTACACACTGGCATAAGGCGGCTCATAGAGAGGCCAGGAGGAACGGCTCACAAGAGAAGGCCCAAGAAGAGGAGAGACTCCCTCATAAAGGATACAAGACCCGAATTAGGATTCAAGAGAGACTAGTCCTATTCCTACTCCTAGTAGGACTCTACATGTAAACCTACCCCTTCCACTTATATAAGGAGGGGTAAGGCGCCCCAAGAGGGACGGATTCACAACTTAGGTCTAGACAAGACAAATCATGAGATAGATAGATTAGACACCCACGAGATTAGAGGTGGCGATTTTGCACCCTTGTAATTGAGAGCATCATCATCTTCATCAATGAAACACAAGCAGGACGTAGGCTTTTACCTCCATCGGAGGGGCCGAACCAGGGTAAACTCGCGTCTCTCGATTCCATCCACCCCCTCTAAAGCCGCCACATGGTTGTGATGGCGTCACAACTAAATCCTTGCATGAGGACGTATGCCGTGACAAAGTCACGACAGTAGATGAACTCATTCCTTTGCATGACATGTCATTGTCATAGTAAATAGCTAAACCAAGCAACCTAGCATACCTGGTAGATGCTTGAGCCATGTTGTGCCATTACCCTGTTATGCTTGCTATGCTTAGAGTTGAGCTGGTGTGATCATCTCGATGATGCATTGGAATGATCATGGCCTACTGATGAGAGTTAAGTATGTGTATCTGTTTTGGTAAAGGTAGCGATGAGAGGCCATGTGGGAGTACATGGTGGGTTGTCTCATTGATGCCGCACTTAGGACCTCAGATCTTGCGTTGGTGTTCCAAGACTAGCTACTACCGCACATTGGGTTTCGGTAACTCGACCCCTTTTGGCCTATTAACTACTATGTTCTCAGTCCAGGAGTCGTAGTAGTCCAAAACATTCATGGGTTGTGGCACGGCCTGCTAAGTGGATGAGCGGCCTAATCGTGACCGGCTTGGGGCCATGCTCACGTTGTTTGATACAATGTTGGAAACCACGGTCGGACTTCCATTATGGGTTCCAACTCAGATAGGCGACTGCCTTGGACGTGAGTCATGGTACGTTAACATCTGTGGCCGACTCCCTCGCTGGGCTTCCACTTGAAGGTTGCCGAGGTGCTTGTTTTATGTGCACATGGCGATAAGTGGCGGGAGAATGTGTGACGAAATACACCCCTGCAGGGTAATTATCTATTCGAATGGACGTGTCCTCGTATATGGACTACTTGGATACTTGCATGGTTCATAGATAACTTTAACATCACTACAAGGAATATGCTAATACACGACGCTATTTTTTCGTCGCTACATCGTCACGGTTTTTAATTTACGACAATCTCACGATGAAAAACCAAGCGTCGAGAACGGAGCGTCACAAATGAACAGCAACGACGTTTTGATCAAAATCTTCATAACTTTTACGACGATTCCTGGATTGTCGTAACCTTTACGACGATCCTAAATCATCGTTGGCAATCAAACCCAGTCCTACATGGCAGTCCTACGTGAAAAAATTACGACGAAATCAAAATATCATGGTTGAAATTAGCCCAACCCATTTCAATTGATCACATGGGCTGGTTTTATTTTTTGGGCCTTGGACTATTTAATGCCACTTCTAATATTTTTTTCGAATTTTTATGTACCATTATAATTTGGGCCTTGGTCTTTTAGTGCCCAAATACATTTGGTCCAGTTTCAGTTTTGGCTTTTTTTCATTTTTGAATTCAGCAACTTTTTGTTCCAGAAAGTGATTTCATTTCTATTTGTTCCAGCAACAAAGTGAAACAAAGAGGGAATTCAAACAAGCCACGACACGACAGTAGGTACATTTGACAAACTTAATTAACATAAAAATGAAGCAACATAGGGCAGCCCAAGCACATGAACTACACTACATGGGACTAGAGCTACCATTTCTACCAGCAACAGCTGCCGCTTAAAAGTCTTTCTACCATTTCTACCAACAACAGCAACCATCCATCATCAATCAATTATAGTACTGTTCCATCGACTTCGGACCCCCTCCCCTGATGTTGCTCTTCTAATCCATGTACGCGAAGTGTACCCGACCTTGAGCTTCTCAGCATTGGTAAAGTAGGAAGCCTTCTCCTGCAATTCATAATTCATTCAAACATTAGTGTGGTGCAAGGATGAAACATTAGTGTGGTGCAAGGCAACGGATCTCAGGATAAGAATTAACAGAAGAGTAATAGTTGAACTCATGCAAAATGGCAAGGCAGATATGGAAACTAATATTTGAGGAACAGTTTGAATCGATGAACATAGACAGTACAAATCCTAACAAGTCTACAAACAAAACCCTAAACACCACCACAAGCATGTGTGTCACGCATGCAACACCGTCTAGCTATTGTACGACCCACCTCTCTCTCCCCTTGGTTCTGCTGCTAGCCTGAAGTACTGCTACTTTGATACACGATGGAAAGTGCAGAACCAAAACAATTTATTTTGCGGGTAGAACCAAGACAGTTGCTACACGAAAAGTCTTATCTCATTACAAGTTGATCAATTTAACATGATGCTTCCGGACAGAGAAGTTCTTTGATTAAAATATTGAGGTATGTGGCTGGATACATACGGACACAATTGTATCATAAGTGTTTTTAGTAGACTGTAGCCAACAGCTTTGACCATGCAAACATCTTATGTGCATGTAACTTAGGGAGACTGTCACACATAGCTTATACAAATAAATTGCAAAGTTAAAAAACTGATTTTTATTGACAACTCTAAAAATATACAAAACACGCTTAATATCTTGCACATTTTTATAAGTATATTGTGAGGACATAGCGCCCGCAATAGCGTACGCAATTTGCAATCCGCTATACCGACCCAAATCCATAGCGAGCCCGCTATCCGCTATTTAAAATTGTAATCGCAACACGAGTTAGAACGAGAACAATCGTAATCGCAACACGTGTTAGAACTAGCAACGTCAATACCCTGCAAAACCTACAAATCCAGGCAGTTGCCAGTCAATGGAATAAAATAGTGTGACAAAAGAATCAACTCATGATTTTAGCAATAAAAGTGGCATGCAGTGGCAACGTGGTTTGATATCATAGAAAATCCATTAGCATCGCATAGAATTTGATACGGCAAAAATGGAAGTTATACCTCCTCTATTAAAGGCTCACTTTCCACCAGCTGATAGACATTAGCTACTTCCAAAGCAACAAGCTCCAGCTTCAATCTCTCGGAGAAAGCATCAGCTTCACCAATGCCCATAACATACCTGCATTATCTACATTTGTCAAATATCTGCTGCCAACAAGTAAGCCAACAATGCTAGGTTGAAAACAGGCAACTAAAAAAGAATACAACTAACAAAACAGAAATTAATTACTACCGCCGATCCATAATAAGTGTCGCAGTTTTGAACTAACCCCAGTTCAAAACTACACTTATTTTGGATCGTAGGGAGTATTAGATATGCAGCTTTCAAGAGCATAAATTAAGCCAACGAGAAAATATTTCTAAAAGAAGTAATACTAATACAGCAAGAAATAGCTAGTAATATGGTCATTTCTTACGTGTCAAGAAGTGTCTCCATGTCCTCCTCCTCGTCCTTTGCTTGAGACACGAGATCATTTTCCACAGTAACTTTTGCCGTTACTTTCCTCTCGGTCTGAGTAGCAACAGATGTTTCTTTCCCTTCTTTGTTATTCTCTTGGTTATCCAGTGTCACTGTATTTTCCTAAAAAAGATAATTACAAAATATCAAGCCAACGTGCAATTGGACTCACTTAATCTGTATATAAACCGATCGGTAGCTTGTCGAAGAAATTAGTCCACTTGTAGTAATTTAGTTAAGATAGAGGGGGGCGGGAGGTATGGGGAAGGTCAAAAGCACGTCTCTATAATGGGAGACAAAGTTTCTATATGCACCTTTGCCCAGAGAGCTACCTCCACAATATCAATTCCAACAACTTTTGGAAGATAACTAAGTATCTCCTTGCAGATTTTCAAGATACAAAAAAGTAGACGATTTCTGCAAAAGAAATAAACAAACAATTGTCAAAGGTCTCTTAGGTCACCACATCAATGTGATCTACCTTAACTTTACCATCAAACAGATTTGTGTTAGTCTCTTACATTTAGTTTTTTGTAATACATATACATAGAACTAATTTGCTACTCCATATCTGCTAAAGGACTGGCTAGCTTTAAAATGTTATTTCTAGTTAATCTCCCTTTTTTGTTAAAAGGCAGTGCTCCAGCCATTTTCATAAAACATGAGCCCAAGCCAAAGCAATACATCACAGTGAAAACAACATGCAAAATATCTTTTGAAGAACGCAAAATGACAATAGAAAGCAAAGCAGCCACTACATGTGCACAGTTGGCTTTTCTTATACATATTTGTTGGGCAAATAAAGCGGAGAGAAGATACAAAAAAAAATCCAAAAAAACAATCTAAAGGAGAGTAAACAGCATGTAAGAGAACGTCATTATCGTTTTGCTGAATGTGTAGACTTCAAAAACATGTAAAAAAGGAAGGAAAACAGGCTAACCAAAAGTAGCAGATCTAACACCACAAAGAAGACTTTCTAGGGAACAACCTATCATCAATGTTTCGCATCGTCCATTGTGGAGGAGCAACAGCCTGATTCCTAAGGTTATGAAACCCCTACAGTGCAGTTTATTAAATGGTTAGAAGTGGATATAACAAATAGCTTCTTTAACTACCAACAGAAGAAGAATGCAAGGGGAACTATACCAGAACAAATGTGCAACCACTAGGGTCACTTAAAATAACCTCAACCTTCGTAAGATGTTTCAACTTGTAAAGTTTGGCTGGCTGAAACAAAAGGATCAGGTTAAGTTTCTAACAGAAGACTGAAAAGCAGAGGAAAATACCACAACAGAAGGTAGTGAAAATCCTTTATTTGATCGGCTGACGGTGCATATAAAATGCAGATAGTGGGGATGTTATGCACATATGATGATTCATGAGGTAGACAATGATCGAAATATAGAAGAGCATATGCAGCATTAGCCAATAAAACTACACAAATCCAACAGTTTCTCCATCTGGTTGACAACACCATATCTACATAGGTGAAAGCTTTAACATAATTAATGCCACTAGACAAGCCAATGTTGTAACTCCTGTTACAAACTGGAGAAGTATTAGCTGGGAAGATTTTACAGTATATACGAAACAAACCTCAAGTACCACCCCTGATGAATATTTCAATACTCGGAGAAAAAGCTTTATCTGCCTCGCCTTTTCACGAATGCTTAGCTAAATGAAGTTAATACTGTTCAGCACATGCTGTAACATCTTGTATGATAGAACAGTTATTGCCTAATAGTTTCCTAGCACAGAACAATTAAAATATCGAAAGAGGGTTATGCACTAGATGCAGCACAGGGACAAGAAATAACTCACATGTCTATGTATCTATATAATCAGAGAGGAAGATGGTGGTGGGAGCGTACCTTCGCAAGCGGCGGCAAGGCGGGCGCCATCCTGGAGACCGCCGCAGGAGGTGTAGAACTTGAGGAGGTGGCTGGCGTTGAGGCCGTCCATGACCAGATGCGGCTCGGCCGCGACGCGGCAGAGGCAGGGGACGCCGCCCCCGAGGTCGACGGCGGCGATGACGGGCTCGCAGCACTGCGTGGTGGGCATGTCGGGGGCGCAGAAGAGCGCAGCCTGCGTCGCCAGGAGAGTGGGGTCGCACGGTGCCCCTGGCTGCGGCCCGAAGGTGGCGGCCGCCGCTGGGAACAGCGCGATGAGGAGGCCCACGACGAGCAGCAGAGGGTAGGATCTGAACATGGGCGGGGCGGACCTGGTTGGGCAGGTCCGGCGCGGTGGCGACGGCGGAGGGGGGCACGTGCGCGATGTCGGCACGCTTGTGGTGCAGGTACCCGGTGAGGAAGAAGAGCGTGACTGCCCTGCCGAGCAGCGCCGAGAGGATCGGCACGGAGAGTGCGGACGCGACTTTCTCCATCGTACCCGGTGAGGAAGGAGAGGATGTGTGGATCGGGAGGGGGGCAGGGACGCGGAGGAGGTGGCGGCAGCGGCAGCAAGGAGATGGGGACGATGGAGAAAGGGTGGGATGGGAGGATCTGAGTTAGGGTTTGGATGTGGGTGGGGTTATCTCTTTTTCAGTTTTTTTTCTGTAGATAGATGGATGGATGGATGTGGGAAGGAGATATGGATGGATGGATGGATGGGCGCCATATCATCGATCCGTGGGAAGGGTTTTTATTGGTTCGGAAAATTATTGATTTAGAATAATTTATAGGTACTAAAAATAAATGATTTTTGTGAATCATCTATCAAAAATGTTTTTCAAAAGGACATCACACAAATTTTTTCTAAAGTTAGACCACATTTTACGTATGAGGACCAATTTGTATGCATTTCTGATCTTTCTAGCTATTTTTAATTATTTTCCGAGTGGCAAAATTTAGTTTTTTTAAAGAACCTACCAAATATTTGTTGCAAAATTGAACTAGAGGTGGGATAGAATGGACCCACGAGTGACATGTCAATATAGTTAGAACATGTTACGACATTTTTACAATCGTCGTAAAAGTTATGACGATCTCATCTTATGCGGTTACGACATTAGTGACTCACATCATCGTAATTTATATGTAGATTTGATCCCCTCAAACGGTTTACGACGATATCGGTTGAAATCGTCATAGATTTATGACGAATTCATCAACGACATCTTAAAAACCGTCATGTATGAGCATATTTCTTGTAGTGAGATACTTTAAAATGGTCCAGATAAGTGTGAGTGCTATGGATGGCCTTCTCTTAGGATGATGAGAGAGGATCCATGGTGGTGTATTGATGTGGTCGATATGTGGACTCGTGTGCGCTCTCTCGTAGGCAGAAAAGAGAGGTATGAAACATTGTTATAGTTTAGGTTAGCCAAAGGTCAAAGCTGGCATCTCTGCAGTAAACCCCACAATCACGTTGATTGATACATGATGCATATGTAGTTAGTTCTGATGTAAGTCTTGCTGAGTACCTTCGTACTCACTGTTGCTTATTTACATTTTTGTAGAGATAGACGTTGTTATCTCTACGTCTTCATGTTGACGTTAACATCGATGGAATAGGTTGGGAACCCAGATAGGGGTCTGGATCCTATGGTAGGGTCATTTTATCTTTTCAGGCTCTTCTAGCTGCATTTAATAGATGTCTGTAACCAGACATGTAACTTGCACTTGATGTTTGTATGCTCTGAATGTTGGGTCATGTGACCCCCTTCTATTTGTAACATTATACTGTGTTGGATCTTCGGAGTCTATTAAATAAATGATGTGTTGTACAGTTATGTTGTTATGCCATCTTGTATCTGCACATATTGTGCATATTGTGTGTATGTTTGAAATGCATTGATATGTGTGGGATTCGACACCTAGTGGTGTGCCTTTAGTAGTACTCTTTACTGGGAAATGCCTCTCTGTGCTTCCACCGAGCCTTGGTAGCTTGCTACTGCGCCGGACACATTTGTTGACGGGCATGTATCCTTATTTTCTATTGTGTCTGTCCTCTCGAGGAAATGTCACGCGGTGTAATGGACTCCATGTAGCTTGCTACGACTCGTCTACACACGTTGTTGACCGACGCCTTCTTTGTTGGGTTATGTATGTCTGTCCCTGTACAGATGTGCCACTTGGGTTTATAACTAGCCATGTCGACCCGGGTTCTCTGGCATATTATTGCTGGCGACATAGTCATATACGTGAGCCAAAAGACGCAAACGGTCCCGGCCAAGGTAAGGTGGCAGCCGTGGTGATTACCGTGCATGAGGCCACAAAGTGATATGATATTTTACAAGCTGGAATTGCATGGCTTAGGATCGGGTTCGACAGATTCTAACCTATTACTTTGAATCCTAACACGCAAATCAAACGGAAATTTAAAAATATTAGCATATCATCTAAGATATGAACATGTATGAAATCACCATCAAACCTTGCAAATGAACCATGGATATGAGCAGAAACTTACCAAGGATGAAGATGCCTGAATCAAACGAACAAAATTCGCGAAGAAATAGAGGTTTTAGATGATTTTTGTGAGGTTTTGATAGAGAGAGAGAGAGAGATTTTGGCGCGAGGGAAGGAGGAATAAGACCCCCATTGCGCTGGCAACCTCATTGTATGAATATTCGGTCCAAACAACCGATCATATGGCTGCTCGAGCCCATATGTGATGTCGTCTCACGTTGATTTATGTCGATCTAGGCTTTCCATACCTAGGACATGCGCTCAAACGGACGCAAGTGTTCATATGGAACATCATGGTTCTTTCTAGGTGTCGAAGACGTGCGGGGAAGACTGTCAAATGAGTGTGGATGCTCGTTTGATAGAACATCATTCTCTTTGTTTTCATGGTTGCGTTCTCTCGAGGGTCCAAACAACGGCTCATGCAGGCACTTGCCCTTGTTTGAAATGTCATCTTCAGTGCGGGACTTGTTAATGGTTTCAATGAGGGTCCCATACGACCATTCAAACAAGCGCGAGCGGTCGTATCATACACCATCGTTCTGTCTAAGCCCTTTTTGACGCCTCTCGGCTATCTCATGCGACCATGGATACAGGCGCAAGCACCCGTTTACTATTACGTTTTTCTCAATGTTTGATCTTCTCTTTGTTTCTTTATTCCACCTTTTTTCTTTAATGTTTCTCCTATGACACAGAGTCAAAAACAACTCTTTCAAGAAAAAAAATCATTAGTTTATTTATGAGAGCAAAAAGCTGTAAAAACTAAAATTGAAATTGCCACATTAATGGACTGCCTCCCATCAAGCTCTGATTTTTCGGTTGCTTAGCTCAATCTTGTACCTTGTTGTCGTGTCAAGTCTTTGGTGGTCTTAAATATTATTTACTTACTTCATATAGTCATTTTGGTTGGGGAACGTACTTCACCTTCATTCCTCGATTATTTTGGAAGAAGTTTACTATCTCTTCCTTGTAGATTCTGAAGGTTTCTTTTCCTTCGGAGCAATCCAGCATTGCATATGTGGTATTTAAAAAGGCCTACCAAGGATAATTGATAATTTTCATCTTCGGGCCTGTCAAGGATAACACAATCAGTAGGTATAACATGCACGTCTAATCTCAGTAGGTATAACTGACTTCTTTGTTGACTTATGTGCCATCTGCAAGGTTATATTGTGCGCGTACGTTCACCTAGATTTAATTTATGATAATGATTTAGAGGCATTACACTAACGCCTTCCCCTACATCACAAAGAGCATTATTTATATAAAGATTAGCAATTGAACAAGATATCATGCCTATACGAGGGACTCCCAACTTCTCGGGTATGTTGTTCTCAAAGGGATACTCCATTATTGTAGCCACATGTTCCTTCAGATTCATACTCCTCTTATTGTTAACAATGCCACACATGAACTTAGCAAATGTAGGAATTTTGAACATGTTAGTTACATGGATCGACATTTTAAGATCGGATATTTCTTGCAAAAATGAGGAATCAAGTGCATCGTTCGAAGGTGGACTTGCAACCTTAGGGTAAGGAAGGGTTTTATTTGTCTTACCTTTGCCTTTCTTCTTTTCCTTACCTCCTTATATATCCGTTATTGCTTGGTTACTTTGTTCTCTCTTAGGATCAGGTAGTCGTGTGTTTATTTCCGCTCTTAGTTCTTCTACTCTTTCTGCTTCCAGAATTTTGATACATCTCCAACGTATCTATAATTTTTTTGTTACATGCTATTCTATTATCATTCTAGGATGCTTTTTAGGCATTTACTTGTTGTTTTATATTATTTTTGAGCACTAACCTATTAGCCCAGTGCCAAGTGTAAGTTGTTGTTTTCTGCATGTTTTTGGATTTTCAGGAATACTGGACCAAACATAGTTCAAATACCCAGAAACTTTTTGACATTTTTTTCTTGACAAAATAAGGACATGGAAGCTTTGGAAGGAGGTCGGCGGCCCCAAGGGGTGGCGCCAAGCCAGCAGGGTGTGCCCAGGGGGTGGAGCCACCTCCCTTGGCCTCTGGTGCCCCTCTTTGTCCTAAAAATAAATTATGTATTATCCCAAGAACCACAGAGAGCATCCCGATACACAGTTTCTATCGTTGCAAGTCTTTTTTCTATCGTGTGCCCATCTGGAGCCCTCTTTCGATGCCCTCCGGACGGGGGGTCGATCATGGAGTGCCTCTACATCAACTTGCTACTCCCATGGTGATGATGTGTGATTAGTTCACCATAGACCTACGTGTCAGTAGTTAGTACCTAGATGGGTATCTCTCTATATATATTCTTCATTACCATGAGCACTGCGATTATGCAGTGATCTATTGATGACCCACATGTATAGGGGATCTATCGTAGTCCTTTCGATAAGTAAGAGTGTCAAACCCAACGAGAAGCAGAAGGATGTGACAAGTGGTTTTCAGCAAGGTAATATCTGCAAGCACTGAAATTATCGGTAACAAGTAGTTCTGTGGTGAGATGATTCGTAGCAAGTAGCAAGCAACAAAAGTAACAACGGTGCAGCAAAGTGGCCCAATCCCTTTTGTAGCAAGGGACAAGCCTCAACAAAGTCTTATAGGAGGAGAAACGCTCCCCAGGACACACGGGAATTTCTGTCATGCTAGTTTTCATCATGTTCATATGATTCGCGTTTGTTACTTTGATAGTTTGATATGTGGGTTGACCGGCGCTTGGGTACTGCCCTTACTTGGACAAGCATCCCACTTATGATTAACCCCTCTCACAAGAATCCGCAACTACGAAAGAAGAATTAAGACAAAGTCTAACCATAGCATTAAACTAGTGGATCCAAATCAGCCCCTTACGAAGTAACGCATAAACTAAGGTTTAAGCTTCTGTCACTCTAGCAACCCATCATCTACTTACTACTTCCCAATACCTTCCTCTAGGCCCAAATAATGGTGAAGTGTTATGTAGTCGACATTCACATAACACCACTAGAGGAAAAACAACATACAACACATCAAAATATCGAACGAATACCAAATTCACATGACTACTTATAGCATGACTTATCCCATGTCCTCAGGAACAAAAGTAACTACTCACAAAGCATAATCATATTCATGACCAGAGAGGTAATGAGTAGCATCAAAGTTTTGAACATAAACTCTTCCACCAAGTAATCCAACTAGCATCAACTACAAGCAGTAATTAACACTACTAACAACCTTACAATTACCAGTCGGAGTCGCGAGACGGAGATTGGTTACAAGTGATGAACTAGGGTTTGGAGATGAGATGGTGATGATGAAGATGTTGATGGTGATGAGTACCCTCCGATGAGAGGAGTGTTCATGATGACGATGGCGACGATTTCCCTCTCCGGGAGGGAAGTTTCCCCGGCAGGATCGTCCTGCCGGAGCTCTAGATTGGTTCTGCTCAAGTTCCGCCTCGTGGCAGCGGCGAATCCTTCGAAAAGCCTCTTCTTGATTTTTTCCAGACCGAAACCCTTCTTGTAGCAAAGGAGGGGGGGCAGTGGGCCAGCGGGGAGCTCACGAGCCCCCTAGGCGCGGCCAGGGGGTGGTCGCGCCTAGCAGGCTTGTGGCCACCTGCTAGCGCCCCTCTGGCACTTCTTTGGCCCAGTATTTTTTATAAATCCCAAAAAAAATCCACGTTTATTTTCACAGCTTTTGGAGTTGCGTAGAATAGGCATCTCAAACTTTCTCCATTTTCGGGCCAGAATTCCAGCTGTCGGCATTCTCCCTCTTCATGTAAACCTTGCAAAATAAGAGAGAAAAGGCATAAGGATTGTACCGTGAAGTGTAATAACAGCCCAAAAAGCGATAAATACAACATTGAGTCATGATGCAAAGTGGACGTATCAACTCCCCCAAGCTTAGACCTCGTTTGTCCTCAAGCGAAAGCCGAGATCAATAAATATGCCCACATGTTTAGGAAGAGAGGTGTCGACAAAACAAGATACGAACATGCACGCATCATGATCATTATTAGAATAGCAATATCATCATATCAATTCTCATGCTAAAGTGATAATTCCTTCACAAAGTAAAGTATGGATTAACAAGAACCTTACCGAGAATTAGAATAGCAATATCATCATATCAAGAACCTTACCGAGAATTAACAACCGATAGCCTTTAGTCATTGAAGCAATTGCAATTTATCACAACATCAGAAAGAGTCAAATAAGAGCTTGTAAAGCAAATCCACATACTCAATCATCTTTTCGTTCTCTACAATTGCTACAACTCCGTGGTACTCATGAGATCAAAGTTTCAGCTGGACACAGAGAAAGATAGGGGCTTATAGTTTCGCCTCCCAACTGCTTACCTCAAGGGTAATGTCAACAATAATAATTCATGAATACTTACTTCCAAGTTGACATATGAATATAGATGTTTCCCAAGCATATGACGTTAGCCAAGAAAAGGCGAGACAAGGAATTGGTGAAGATCACCATGACTCTTCCAAGGGCAAAAAGTAAAGGTACAAGATAGGCCCTTCACAGAGGGAAGCAGAGGTTGTCATGCGCTTTTGAGGTTTGGATGCGTGTCCTCTTAGTGCGGAGGAATGTCACTTTATATTGCCTCCTGTGGTAAAGAACTTTATTATGCAATCTGTCGCTTTTATGTCTTCCTCATCACAGCTTTGTACAAAGCTTATTTTCCACACACTAATAGATCATACATATTAGGGAGCAATTTTTATTGCTTGCACCGATGACAACTTACTTGAGGGATCTTATTCAATCCATAGGTAGGTATGGTGGACTCTCATGGCAAAACTGGGTTGAAGGTTTGTGGATGCACAACTAGTATCTCTACTTGGTGCGGCAGTTTTGGCTAGTATGAGGTGGAAACAATCGTCACATGCTAAGGGATCTCTAATCATATAACATTGTTCGGAACCAAGCAAACACAATTCATTATGTTGTCTTCCTTGTCCAACATCTACTTCTAAGCATGTAATATTTTGGTGAGTGTTCACAATCATAGATGGTGTCAAAGATGATATATTTATATGTGAACCTCTCCTTCTTTATCACTTCCTATTAATTGCAACAATGACCAAGGTCTGCGTTTGTCTACCCTCAACAAGTTTCAATCATCATTCTTTCTATATGTGAAGCCATCACTTCCCATAAGATCATTGCATGATCTTTCATGCTTTTGTTCTTTTCTCATTCTCTTGATCATGGCATGAGGCAAGGCCCTTCAACTAAGACACTCTTTATTATATGGCTCACGAGCTCGAATACATCAGGGGTGACACAAAGCAAAACTCAAGCCTAAAACACTAAGACCTTTATTCTACTATAGTAAGAGAAAACCGAAAAGGAACAAACTAAAACAAAGGTAAAGGCAAAAGATGTGATGGTGATACGATACCGGGGAAACGCCCCCAAGCATGGCACAAACCAAGGGGATTGCCCATAGCCATGCTTAGTTGTCTTCCTTTGGAGGTGATGGTGGTGGAGTTGTTGCAACATGGGTTTGATACTCCGTCTTCCAAGGCATAGGTGCTCCATCATGGAAAGATGAATGAGTCTCCGGAATCCTCAAATCTGCAGCCAACCGTATTGATTTAAATCTATACTCATGCTCACAGTTTTGGTTCTGCAGGTCATAGATATGGGCCTGGAAGTGATCAATCCTGTCATAGAGCCTGGAGAGGTGCTTCCCAATGTCATTAGCATTGATCCTGTGCTTGCTGGTGAACTCCGTGATCATCATGTGGTTGGCGTTGAGTCCACGCTCCACCATCCCTTGGCACTTGAAGACTTGTTGCTCCATTGCTTCGAGCCTCGCCTCCACGCTTCCGGTTTTCTTGGGCCCCTCAACATCACGGATGTGCAACATCCCCTCACGCATCTCGATAGATAGAGGGTGTTGCAGCACTCCCGAGAGGTAGGGATTGATAACATTCTCGAAGACCTTGTCCTTCAGGGCTTTTCAGGACGTCATAGCGATCTAGATCTGCAACAGAAACAGGCTCGAAACGAAAACAGAGGAAATTTGCGTGATACAAGGGTCAGACCTTTCGGGAGAATATATATTAATTTTTTCCAGACCAGAAGGAGTACTCCGCATGAAAACGGAGTCCGGGAGGCACACGAGGTGGCCACAAGCCCCCCAGGCGCGGCCAGGGGGGTCGCTCGCGCCTGGCAGGCTTGTCGCCTCCTCGTGCGCTTTCCGGACTACTTCAAATTTTTCTATTTTTTCAAATATTCCAAAACGGAGAAAAAATCCTACTGGAAAAGTTTTGGAGTCTGTTTTCTTACCGAATCACATACCTCTTCATTTTCGGAGTCTGAAACAGGCTGATAAATATCCCTTAGGTATTCTTACGGAGTTATGGTATTGATAATATTGCTTTCAACATTTATGGGAGTACCTGAGATATAATGCTTGATTCTCTGCCCATTTACCACTCTCGGACAATTACCTTCCGTGTTGTTTATCTTGATAGCACCGGAACGATATACTTCCTCAACAATATAGGGACCTTCCCATTTAGAGAGAAGCTTGTGTGCAAAAAATCTTAAACAAGAATTATATAGCAAGACATAATCACCTACATTGAACTCACGCTTTTGTATCCTCTTATCATGCCACCTCTTAACCTTTTCTTTGAACAACTTGGCATTTTCATATGCATGAGTTCTCCATTCATCAAGCGAGCTAATATCAAATAACTTCTTCTCACCAGGAAGTTTGAAATCAAAGTTGAGCTCTTTGATTGCCCAATAAGCTTTATGCTCTAGCTCAAGAGGTAAATGACATGATTTACTGTACACCATTTTGTACGGAGACATGCCCATTGGATTCTTATAGGCAGTTCTATAAGCCCACAGTGCATCATCGAGCTTCTTAGACCAATTCTTTCTAGACCTGTTGACAGTCTTTTGTAGAATCAGTTTAATCTCTCTATTGCTTAGCTCTACTTGACCACTGGACTAAGGGTGATAGGGGGACGCAATTCTATAATTGACATCGTAATTAGCAATCGTTTTACGGAAAGCACCATGAATGAAATGTGAACCACCGTCGGTCATTAGATATCTAGGGACTCCAAATCTAGGTAAAATAACTTCTTTAAGCATCCTAATAGAGGTATTGTGATCGGCACTACTAGTTGGGATAGCTTCTACCCAGTTAGTGACGTAATCAACAGCAACTAGGATATGAGTATACCCGTTGGATTTTGGAAAAGGTCCCATATAATCAAAGCCCCAAACATCGAATGGTTCAATGACAAGTGAATAGTTCATAGGCATTTCCTGACGTTTACCGATATTACCTATTCTTTGACATTCGTCACAAGACAAGACAAACTTACGGGCATCCTTGAAGAGAGTGGGACAATAGAAACCTGATGCAATACCTTGTGTGCAGTTCTATCTCCCGCATGGTGTGCTCCGTAGGCCTCGGAGCGACACTTCTGTAGGATCTGTCCCTGTTCACGTTCAGGTACACAACGTCTAATAACACCATCTACTCCTTCCTTATAAAGGTGAGGATCATCCCAAAAGTAATGTCTTAAATCAAAGAAGAATTTCTTCTTTTGCTGGTATGTGAAACTAGGTGGTATATATTTGGCAATGATATAGTTTGTATAATTAGCTTACCATGGTGTACTACGGGAAGCATTGATGACATTCGATTGCTCATCTAGAAAGCTATCATCAATAGGTTGTGGGTCATCAAGAACGTTCTCCAACCTAGACAAGTTATCTGCTACGGGGTTATCAGCACCCTTCCTGTCGACAACGTGCAAATCAAATTCTTGTAGAAAGAGAACCCATCTGATAAGTCTAGGTTTTGCGTCTTTCTTCTCCAGTAGGTACTTAATAGCAACATGATCAGTGTGAATAGTGAGTTTGGAATGAACTATGTAAGACCTGAACTTTTCACATGCAAACACGACTGCTAAACATTCTTTTTCCGTAGTAGCATAGTTTCTTTGGGAACTGTCTAGAGTTTTACTAGCATAGTGAATAACATTCAACTTCTTATCAACTCTTTGCCCTAGGACAGCACCAACAGCATAATCACCAGCATCACACATGATTTCAAAAGGTAAGTTCAAATCAGGTGGTTGAACAATAGGCGCAATTTCAAGGCCTTTCTAAGTATTTCTCAGGCTTCCTCACAATCATCATCAAAAACAAAACGAATATCCTTTTGCAAGAGTTTGGTAAGAGGCCTAGAAATCTTAGAGAAGTCTTTAATGAACCTCATATAGAAACCAGCATGACCAAGGAAACTTCTTATACCTTTGATATCTGTGGGCTATGGCATTTTCTCGATTGCATCAACCTTAGCCTTATCGACTTCAATACCTTTCTCAGAAATTTTATGTCCTAAGACAATGCCTTCATTAACCATAAAGTGGCACTTCTCCCAATTCAAGATAAGATTGGTATCTTTACATCTCTGCAAGACTCGATCAAGGTTGCTGAGGCAATCATCAAAAGAAGACCCGTAGACGGAGAAGTCATCCATGAAAACCTCAACAATCTTTTCACAAAAGTCAGAGAATATAGCCATCATACATCTTTGAAAGGTGGCTGGTGCATTACATAAGCCAAAAGGCATACGTCTATAAGCAAAGGTACAGAAAGGGCAGGTGAAAGTGGTTTTCTCCTGATGAGATTGTGCAACTGGTATTTGGGAGAAACCAGAATACCCGTCTAGAAAGCAGAAGTGTGTGTGTTTAGACAGTCTTTCTAGCATTTTGTCGATAAAAGGCAAAGAATAATGATCTTTCCTTGTGGCATTATTCAATTTCCTAAAATCGATCACCATCCTATAGCCAGTAGTAATCCTCTGTGGGATTAATTCATCCTTATCATTAGGGACAACGGTAATGCCTCCCTTCTTAGGGATACAATGCACCGGACTCACCCAATCACTATGAGCAACAAGATAGATAATACCTGCTTCCAGGAGCTTTAGTATTTCTTTTCTTACTACCTCTTTCATCTTATGATTTAATCTCCATTGATGATTATCAACTGGCTTGGAATCAGGATCAGTTTTAATCTTGTGCTGGCATAGAGTGGGACTAATGCCCTTAAGATCATCAAGAGTATATCCAATAGAAGCACGGTGCTTCCCAGAGTTTTTAGTAACATCTTTTCTTCACGCTCTGAGAGGCTAGCACTAACTATGACAGGATATATCTTTTTTTCATCAAGATAAGCATACTTAAGAGTATCAGGAAACTGTTTAAGCTCGAACACGGGATCACCCTTTGGTGGGGGTGGATCCCCAAGCAGTTCAATAGGCAAAGTATTCTTCAGGATGGGATATTGTTCTAAGACAACTCTATCTATCTCATCTCTTTCATCCATATGCATATCATTTTCATGCTCAAGCAAGTATTGCTCTAAAGGATCAGTAGGGGGCACGACAATAGAATCTAGGTCAATAGAATCATCCCTACTAGGCAACTCTTTTTCATGAGGTTGTCTACCAAACTTGGAGAAATTGAACTCATGTGACACACCTTCAAAGCCAATATTGACAGTTTGCTTCTCACAGTCAATATGAGCATTGACGGTATTGAGGAAGGGTCTGCCAAATATGATTGGACAAAAGCTATCTTGTGCGGTAGCAAGAATGAGGCAATCAGCAGGATACTTCGGTTTACCACGCAAGACTTCAACATCCCTAACAATTCCCACAGGGCAGATAGTATCTCTATTGGCAAGCTGAATAGTGACATCGATAGGTTCTATCTCAACAGGTGCAATCTCTTCTTTAATTTCATCATATAAGGATTGAGGTATTGCACTCACACTAGCACCCACATCACATAAACCATGATAACAATGATCTCCTATCTTAACGGAAACAACAAGCGTGCCAACAACAGGCCTATGTTTGTCTCTAGCATGAGGTTTAGCAATTCTAGCAGCATCTTCACAGAAGTGAATATTATGGCCATCAACATTGTCGGACAGGAGATCTTTGATAATAGAAATGCTAGGTTCAACTCTAATTTGCTCAGGGGTGTAGGTGTTCTAATGTAGCCCCTACGTATCACAGCTGAAGCTTTAGAATGATCCTTTATCCTAACAGGGAAAGGTGGTTTCTCAATGTAAGCACTAGGAACAATAGGATCATTATAGGAAATGACTCTCTCTTCAACTGGATTGGGTTTAACTACATTGACTTCTAAGGGAGGATGATATTTATACCACTTCTCTTTGGGGAGATCAATATGCGCAGCAAATGATTCACACAATGAAGCTACTATCTCAGAGTCAAGTCCATACTTAGCGCTAAAATCACGAAAAGTATTCGTTTCAACAAAGGATTTAACGCAATCAAACTTGAAATTCATACCTGACTCCTTACCTTCATCAAGTTCCCAATCTTCAGAGTTGTGTTTAATTCTCTATAATAAATTCCATTTGAAGTCAATATCTCTCTTCATAAAAGAACCGGTACAAGAAGTGTCAAGCATGGTGCGATCATCATGAGAAAGCCGAGCATAGAAGTTCTGAATGATAATTTCTCTCGAGAGCTCGTGATTGCGGCATGAATATAACATTGATTTAAGCCTCCCCCGAGCTTGAGCGATTCTTTCTCTGTCACAAGGCCAAAAATTATAAATATAATTCCGATCACGATTTACTAGATGCATAGCATATAACTTTTGATGAAATTCCAATTTCAACCGATTGTAGTTCGATGATCCAGTATCATCACATAGCCTATACCATGTCAACGCCTTATCCCTCAAAGATAAGGGAAATACCTTCTTCTTGACCTCATCCTCGGGCAAACCTGGAAGCTTAAATAAATCACAAACTTCATCTACATAGATTAGATGCAAGTCTGGATGTGATGTTCCATCTCCTGTAAAAGGATTAGCCAGCAGTTTCTCAAGCATACCCGAAGGAAATTCAAAGCAAATATTTTCAGTAGGTGCAGCAGGTTGAGGAGCAACTCTTTGTGCTTCCGTTCGAGGTGAAGAGACCCCGAACAAGCCCCTCAAAGGATTAGTTTCCATAGTGACATGTGACAATAAATTTCAGCACACTATATGAATGTTTCCTTACCAAGTTCCACTTACCAAAGGCGCTTCACTCCCCGGAAACGGCGCCAGAAAAGAGTCTTGATGACCCCCAAGTATAGCGGATCTATCGTAGTCCTTTAGATAAGTAAGAGTGTCGAACCCAACGAGGAGCAGAAGGATCTGACAAGTGGTTTTCAGCAAGGTAATATCTGCAAGCAGTGACATTATCGGTAACAACCAGTTGTGTAGTGAGATGATTCGTAGCAAGTAGCAAGCAACAAAAGTAACAACGGTGCAGCAAAGTGGCCCAATCCCTTTTGTAGCAAGGGACAAGCCTGGACAAAGTCTTATAGGAGGAGAAACGCTCCCGAGGACACACGGGAATTTTTTTCATGCTAGTTTTCATCATGTTCATATGATTCACGTTCGTTACTTTGATAGTTTGATATGTGGGTGGACCGGCGCTTGGGTACTTCCCTTACTTGTACAAGCATCCCACTTATGATTAACCCCTCTCGCAAGCATCCGCAACTACGAAAGAAGAATTAAGACAAAGTCTAACCATAGCATTAAACTAGTGGATCCAAATCAGCACCTTACGAAGCAACGCATAAACTAAGGTTTAAGCTTCTGTCACTCTAGCAACCCATCATCTACTTACTACTTCCCAATACCTTCCTCTAGGCCCAAATAATGGTGAAGTGTTATGTAGTCTACGTTCACATAACACCACTAGAGGAAAAACAACATACAACACATCAAAATATCGAACGAATACCAAATTCACATGACTACTTATAGCATGACTTATCCCATGTCCTCAGGCACAAAAGTAACTACTCACAACGCATAATCATATTCATGACCAGAGAGGTAATGAGTAGCATCAAAGATCTGAACATAAACTCTTTCACCAAGTAATCCAACTAGCATCAACTACAAGGAGTAATTAACACTACTAGCATTCTTACAAGTACCAATCGGAGTCGCGAGACAGAGATTGGTTACAAGTGATGAACTAGAGTTTGGATATGAGATGGTGATGATGAAGGTGTTGATGGTGATTAGTCCCCTCCGATGAGAGGAGTGTTCGTGATGACAATGGCGACGAGTTCCCCCTCCGGGAGGGAAGTTTCCCCGGTAGGATCGTCCTGCCGGAGCTCTAGATTGGTTCTGCTCAAGTTCCGCCTCATGGCGGCGGCGAATCCTCCGAAAAGCCTACTCTTGATTTTTTTTCCAGACCAAAACCCTTCTTGTAGCAAAGGAGGGGGGCAGGGGGGCAGCAGGGAGCTCACAAGTCCCCTAGGCGCGGCCAGGGGGTGGCCGCACCTAGCAGGCTTGTGCCCACCTGCTGGCACCCCCCTGGCACTTCTTCGGCCCAGTATTTTTTATAAATCTAAAAAAAAAATCCACGTTGATTTTCACGGCTTTCGGAG